>NC_092385.1:3112607-3397045 GCF_030028105.1 Mobula birostris
TCTGAGCTATGTTGACTCTTCTGTTGTATATCTTATGCTGTTTATTACACATTATTTTAACTTCCACATTCAGGTGGAGATGTAAAGATTTTTACTCCTCATGTATGTGAAGGATGTAAGAAATAAAGTCAATTCTACTCTCTTTTGCTCCTCCACTTCCATCCGAGCCCAACATCCCTCCATTCCTCACCGCTCCTCCTCCTCCTCCCCTCACCCTCCATTCCTCACCGCTCCTCCTCTTCCTCCCCACCCCTCCTCCTCTTCCTCCCATCACCCTCCATTCCTCACCCTTCCTCCCCTCATCTTTCCATTTCTCACCCCTCCTCCTCCCCTCACCTCTCCACTCCTCACCCCTCCTCCTCCTCTTCTCACCCCTCCTTTCCTCACCACTCCTCCTCCTCCTCCCCTCACCTCTCCACTCCTCAGCCCTCCTCCTCCCCTCACCTCTCCATTCCTCACTCCTCCTCCTCGTCCTCCTCCCCTCACCTCTCCATTCCTCACCACCCCTCCTCCTCCTCCCCTCACCTCTCCACTCCTCACCCCTCCTCCTCCTCCTCCCTCACCTCTCCTCACCCCTCCTCCTCTCCTCACCCCTCTTCCTCCTCCTCCCCACCTCCATTCCTCAACCCTCACCCCAACTCCTCCTCAATTTGACCTCCACGTCCTTACCTCATCACCCCTCATCCCTCTCTTCAACCTCCTCCTATCTTCATCACCCTTCAACCCTAGCAAGCCTCTCCTCTTCATTCCCACCTTCTCACACCTCTGCCACCTATTACTCTGTTCATCCCTCCATCCTGCCCTAGCCACTGTTCCTCACCCACAGGGCTACCCCACCTCCTCTTCCCCTACCTCCTACCCATAATATCCCTCTTCTCCTACCCACACCTCTCTGTCCCACAACCCTTCCTCCCCTCATCCCACAACCACTTCACCTTCTCCCCTCTCCCTATACCCCTCCCTTCTCTATCCCTCTCCCCTCCCTTTCCTTATCTCCCTCCCCTCTCCCAGTCCCCCTCTTCTTTCCCTATTCCCTTCCTCCTTCCCCTTCCCCCCACCCTATCCCTCTCCCCACTCCTCACCCACTCCCTTCTCCTCAACCCTTCTCCCTATCCCACTCCCCTCTCTGCCCCTCCCCTCTCCTCACCCTCTCCCCTCCCCATCCCTCATGCCCTCCCTGCTCCTCACCCCTCCGCTCTCCTCACCCCTCTGAAGCTGCTGTCTGACTTGCTGATGTTCCTCATGAATTTCCTGAAATGCCCCTGTGTAATTACACTCGGCCCCAGGGGTCACGTTCTGACCTGAGAACTGAGAGGATGGCAGATCCGTACACCCACTCCCCAGGCACCAAGGATCACAGTCCTGAGATACAGAAATTCTCCCTCCCCCCCCCCCCCAGGCACCAAGGATCACAGTCCCGAGATACAGTGATTCTCCCTCCCCCCCCCCAGGCACCAAGGATCACAGTCCCGAGATACAGTGATTCTCCCTCCCCCCCCAGGCACCAAGGATCACAGTCCCGAGATACAGTGATTCTCCCTCCCCGCCCCCCCAAGGCATCAAGGATCACAGTCCCGAGATACAGTAGTTATCCCCCCCCCAGGCACCAAGGATCACAGTCCCGAGATACAGTGATTCTCCCTCCCCCCCCCCACCAGGCACCAAGGATCACAGTCCTGAGATACATTGATTCTCCCCCCCACCCCAGGCACCAAGGATCACAGTCCCGAGATACAGTGATTCTACCTCCCCCCCCCAAGGCATCAAGGATCACAGTCCCGAGATACAGTAATTATCCCCCCCCCCAGGCACCAAGGATCACAGTCCCGAGATACAGTGATTCTACCTCCCCCCCCAAGGCATCAAGGATCACAGTCCCGAGATACAGTAATTATCCCCCCCCCCCAGGCACCAAGGATCACAGTCCCGAGATACAGTGATTCTCCCTCCCCCCCGGCACCAAGGATCACAGTCCCGAGATACAGTGATTCTTCCCCCCCCCCCCCCCTGTATTTAGGTAAAATGGAGGGCTTTGTGGGAGCTGCTTCCCTCTGCAGGTCCTCCTTGGACAAGGTGTAGTACCGGTTTAGCCACCGCCCAGAAGAAGACAATGGCAAACGACCTCTGTAGAAAAATTGCCAAGAAAGTCACGCTGAGTAGGTGAAGGCTCAGCTCAATACTGGGTTGAAGGGCCTGAACTTTGCTGTAATGGTCTATAAGGACCAGCTGTGAGAGATGGAACAGAGATACAAGGGAAAGATGGTCAACCACACACACTTACTGACACTGTGGTACTGTTCTGCCAGCAATAGTCGCGTGATTGGTGAATTTATGGATGGTGCTCGAACTGTGCCTAGCCACGTAGCCGTGTACAGAGAGAGGAGAGCAGCAAGCTGAGCACGTATTCGTGAACTTCACCTATCCTGACACTCTCCTCCAGCAATACCAAGCCTCCAGAGCACAGGATCACAGAGCCTCTGGTCACTGCCTCAGCCAGCTCCATCACGGGCAGTAGCCTCTCCACCGTTACGGACCTCTTCAATAGGACGGTGCCTCATCCAGCACCCAGCACATGCCCTCTTCCCATTCCTACCAACACGGAGAATAGAGGGTTCCCCTCTGCCATCCGGTTTCTGAATGGACATTGAACCCATGAACACTACCTTACTGTTCTGCTATCTTTTATTTTTTGTGTATTTCTTCTTGTAACTGACTATGATTTTTATGGTGAGTAGGTTGGTCACTCAAAGACAAAGGTGGGAATCGATGGCTGGAGCCTGAGAAAATGGATGAGGCACTAAACGAGTGCGTTGCGTTGGAACTCACCAATCAGAGGACGCGGATGGTAGTGAGATCAGACGAGTGGTCTGCTGGTATCAATAACAAGAAGAACAATGTGCTCGGTTTGAAGAGCCTTGACTCGTTATAGGAAGGTTGTGGAAGCTTTAGAGAGGGTGCAGAGGAAATTCACCAGGATGGTGCCTGGGTTAGAGAGCATGTCTTATAAGGATGAGTTGAGCAAGCTGGGGCTTTTCCTTTTGGAGCGAAGGAGGATGAGAGGCAACTTGATTGAGGTGTATAAGATGATAAGAGACAAGAGATAGAGTGGACAGCCAGAGACGTTAGTGTAAAGCTTCACAGCGCATTAATCTGGGTTCAATTCCCAGTACTGCCTGTAAGGAGTTTGTATGTTCTCCCTGCGACCGCATGGGTTTCTTCCAAGTGCTCTGCTTTCCTCCCACACTCCAAAGGCAGGGTTAGGGTTAGTTAGTTGTTGGCATGCTACACTGGCGCCAGAAGTGTGGCACTTGCAGGCTGCCCCCAGCGCATCCTTGGACTGTTGTTTGTTGACGCAAAATGGCACATTTCACTGTATGTTTCGATATACGTGCAACAAAAAAATCTAATCATTGAAAGTTCTTTAGTCTTTCGTCAGTTTATGGAGGAAAGTTTTGCAGATGACACAAAGCTGGGTGGTAATGTGAAATGTAAGGAGGATGTTATGAGAATGCAGGGTGACTTGGATAGGTTGGGTGAGTGGGCAAATGCATGGCAGATGCAGTTTAACGTGGATAAATGTGAAGTTATCCACTTTGGTGGCAAGAACAGGAAGGCAGATTACTATCTGAATGGTGTCAAGTCAGGAAAAGGGGAAGCACAATGAGATCTTGGTGTCCTTGTTCATCAGTCACTGAAAGTAAGCATGCAGGTACAGCAGGCAGTGAAGAAAGCTAATGGCATGTTGGCCTTCATAACAAGGGAAATTGAGTATAAGAGCAATGAGGTCCTTTTGCAGTTGTACAGGGCCCTGGTGAGACCACACCTGGAGTATTGTGTGCAGTTTTGGTCTCCAAATTTGAGGAAGGACATTCTTGCTACTGAGGGAGTGCAGCGTATGTTCACGAGGTTAATTCCCAGGATGGTGGGACTGTCATATGTTGAAAGATTGGAGCGACTGGGCTTGTGTACGCTGGAATTTAGAAGGATGAGAGGGGATCTGATTGAAACATATAAGATTATTAAGGGATTGGACACGCTGCAGGCAGGAAGCATGTTCCCGCTGATGGGCGAGTCCAGAACCAGAGGCCACAGTTTAAGAATAAAGGGTAGGCCATTTAGAACAGAGTTGAGGAAAAACTTTTTCACTCAGAGAGTGGTGCGATATATAGAATGTTCTGCCCCAGAAGGCTGTGGAGGCAAGTCTCTGGATGCTTTCAAAAAAGAGTTAGATAGAGCTCTTAAAAATAGTGGAGACAAGGATACGGGGAGAAGGCAGGAACGGGGTACTGATTGTGGATGATCAGCCATGATCACCGTGAATGGGGGTGCTGGCTCGAAGGGCCGAATGACCTACTCCTGCACCTATTGTCTATTGAGAGATGTCAGAAGTAGGTTTTTTACACACAGAGTGGTGGGTGCATGGAACGAGCTGCCAGAGGTAGTAGTGGTAGAGACAGATACATTAGGGGCATGGATTAGAGAAATGGCGGGCTATGTGGGAGGGAAGGGTTAGATTGGTCATAGAGTAGGTTATACAGATCAGCACAACACCGTGGGCTAAAGGGCCCATATTGTGCTGAACAGTTCTATGGTCTGGTTTGTATTCATTAAGGTGGATAAGTCCCCACAAAGAATCCAATGTTAGAACATAAAACATAGACCAGGAACAGGTCTTCGGCCCACAATGTTGTGCTGAACCAATTAAATTAGTAATCAAATGGCCAGCTAATCTCTTCTGCCCACCCAATGTCCACATCCTTCTATTTTCCTCACATTCATGTGCCTATCTAAATGTCACTTCAAAGTACCTAATGTACCTGCCTCTATCACCATCCAAGGTATTACCAACCAAGCACCCACCATGCTCTGTGTAAAAAACTTGCCCCTTACATCTCCTTTGAAATTACCCGCTCACCTTAAATGCTTGCCTCTTGTGTTAGACATTTCAATCCTGGGAAAAAGATACTGTCTGTCTACTCTAACAGTGCTTCTCATAATCTTAGACACCTCTAACACTTCACCCCTCAGCCTCCTCAAAGTTATTGAGAGAGGTAGAAAGGAGATTTTGAAGCCTTGAAAAGAACTTTGTATATTCTTTAGTCACAGGAGAATAACCAACATTGTTTCCCTGTTTAAGACAGAATAGTAGAAACTATTGGGTGTTGGGGTGGAGATACGTCTCTACCAAAGGAGGTGTAAGGTGCTCCTTCCCTTCACTAGCCTGCAGGTCACCCTTGGGCAAGGTGTAGCACCTGCTTAGATCCCTGATCAGGGTCACGCGATGCCATGGGAGCAGGTGGTGGATGGTCGTATGAGCAGCCGGTGCAGATCACAGGTCCTGGTTATATGACCACTGACGCCAGGCAGACAATCTCTGAAGAGTATCGATAATGGCTGGAGTCACCAGTCTTGTGAAGACACTGCCCAGAAGAAGGCAATGGCAAACCACTTCTGTAGAAAAAATTGCCAAGAACAATCATGGTCATGGACAGACCATAATCACCCACGTCATGAAAAGGCCATGATCACCCACGTCATACAACATGGCACACAATGAACCACATGATCACCCACGTCATACAACATGGCACACAATGAATGAATAAGCTGACATTCATTAGGATGTGTTAGGCTGATGAACTCCATGTCATTGTTGGTGAAATTATTGGTGAAGACTTTTAGGGATAAGATCTAGTCACATCTGAAACACAAAGACCTTTGTCCAAATTTCACTTTAATCAAACATTTTATAAAAGAAAATTCCCACTTCATGGCAACAGAGGCTATGTGCATGGGAGCATTTCAGTTACTGTGCGGCCACGCACCTGCGCAGCTTACAGGGAACAGTACTTTTGTCTATGTCAGTACATAGTCAGCATGGGTCATGTCTTACAAACTTGATGGAGATTTTTGAGGAGGTGACGGAGATGATCGATGAGGGTAGGGCAATGGATGTTGTCCACATGGACTCCAGCAAAGCTTTAGACAAAATTCCCCATGGTAAGCTGAGTCAGAAGATTAAGGCACAGGGGATTCATAGAGACTCAGAATCATAGAGCACTACAGCACAGAAACAGGCCCTTCAGCCCATCTAGTCCATGCCAGACTGTTATTCTGCCTAGTCCCACCTTCATACCCATCTACGTATTTATTTGGAGTAGGAGACCTCGAGCTTGTGTGCGCGTGCGGGTGGGTGGGGGCTTGTTTGCTGCTGTTGATTGTCACTTGGTAAGTTCTGTTTTGTTGTGTTCTCTGTTTTTCTGCCTTTCATCGTGGGCATGCTATGTTGTCACTGGAATGTGTGGTAACACTTGCAGGCTGCCCCGACACATGCTTAGGTTGTGTTGGTTGTTAACACAAGCGACGCACTTCACTGTGTGTTTCGATGTACATGTGATAAGTAAATCTGAATCATTAGTGTTTCAAAGACAAGTTAAAGGAAAGAGGACTACAAGAGGAAAGAAAAGACTCAAAGATCTGTGGACACCAGCACAGACCGCAAATGTTTGGTGTTACATGCTAAATAGAATACGTATCAGTCCGAACAAACAGGCTCTCACCTCTCGTTTGCTCCCTCTTCATGTCTCCTGCTGCCTCTACGTGGCAGTGAAGAAACAAGTCTTATTCCCGCGGAGAACTTGACTGTCCTGCATTCTAATACGCCCTCTCACAGCCATTCTACATAAATTTGTGCCGCACTAACATTTTGGCAGTGCGAAAAGCCAGGTCTGTGGGAAACCTTATCTGATTGGCGAAGTGGAAGTGTGTGTCAGAGGCATTGTGTTGTCAGAGATCCCTTGCCCCTCCAGTTCCTAGACCAGCTGTGGGACCAATGGGCTGGCAGGAAAGGATGGTGCTGAGGGGGTGGTATTGTGGAACAGACCACCTCGCCTGGCGGTGGACACCACCTCGTGCCTGGAGGGCGGTGACACTTCCAAACAGCCCCCTCCCTGACTCATGGTAGCTGCTCTTCTCAGCCCAGGAGGAGACAAGCATTTTTTCCTCACATGCTGGCACTTTGCCAGTCTCTGATCTGTTCCCACTCCCTCTTCCCTTCCTTGTTGTTTGCTTCAGAGTTCGTCCAGTCCCTTCAGGAAGTTCCTGTTGAATCCACACCCACTGCCCCTTCTGAGAAGGCATTCCAGATCAGAACAGAGAAACATCCTCCCCGACCTTCTGGTACCAATCGCCCTGTTCCCATGTCCTTTGATCACCCGCCTTCATGCCCTTTGAAACTATCTCTCCTCATTCTCTCTATTCCCCCCTCCATGGCTTTGAACACCTCGTTACCATCTCCTCTTAATCTTCTGCCTCAGAAACTCTTTCCTTCACTCCACGTAACTGAAGGCCCTCATCACTGTCCCCATCCTGACCAGTCTCCTCTGCTCCCCACTCCACGGTCTCTCTCTAAAAATAAACCATTTTTCAGATTTGTGGGGATTGTTGGGGGACAGAGTGGGGAGTTAGGGTTCAGGGACAGGGATGAGAGGGGTCAGAGGTCAGGCTGAGTCCAGGTCAGAGTTCTCCGATGTCGAAGGCTAGTCTCTGTGGTTGGATGTCATGCCGGCTGGAGTTGTGGTCAAAGACCAGCAAGGACTACGGTTGATGACAGCCTCAGATTTGTGAGATCTCCAAGCCTGGCAGGTCCTGGGATTGGAAGTCCTAGTGGGCAGGTGGCAGGGACGGCTGGTGAACCTCTGGGTTGACATCTGAAGCCTGGAGTTTGAGGTCCCATCATCAGCAAGTCCTGGGGTCAACAACAAAGATCGAAGATCAAAGATGGCGAGTCTGAAGTTGGAACCCAATGGCTGAAGACCTGTGTCTGAGAGGCCATTGGGGAAGTCGAAGGCATGGCGATCAGAATCCTGGAAGATCTGTCTGTGAGAGTGAGTGGGTGGGAGGGGAAAGGGCTTGTTCTGAGCTGTGGTTTTGTTTTCTGCTGAACACTGTGGGCACTGGTTCACACTGGAATACCTGCCGACACCAGCAGGCTGCCCTCAGCACGTCCTTAGGATGTGTTGGTGTTTTATGCAAATGACACAATACTCTGTGTGTTTCCATGTACGTGTGATAAATAAATCAATCTGGATTTAGAGGCCAGTATGGTCCAGATGATGTGTTGATATGTGAGGTGAGTATGGTCTAGAAGAGGAGTTGAAACGTGAGGTCAGTATGGTCTACATGAGGTGTTGAAATATTAGATCGGTATGGTCTGGGTGAGGTGTTGATATGGGAGGTCAGTATGGTCTAGACGAGGTGTTGATATGGGAGGTCAGTATGGTCTAGGTGAGGTGTTGATATGGGAGGTCAGTATGGTCTAGACGAGGTGTTGATATGGGTCGTCAGTATGGTCTAGACGAGGTGTTGATATGGGAGGTCAGTATGGTCTAGACGAGGTATTGATATGGGAAGTCAGCATGGTCTAGACGAGGTGTTGATATGGGAGGCCAGTATGGTCTAGACAAGGTGTTGATATGGGAGGTCAGTATGGTCTAGGTGAGGTGTTGATATGGGAGGTCAGTATGGTCTAGCCGAGGTGTTGATATGGGAGGTCAGTATGGTCTAGACGAGGTGTTGATATGGGAGGCCAGTATGGTCTAGACAAGGTGTTGATATGGGAGGTCAGTATGGTCTAGAGGAGGTATTGAAATGGGAGGTCAGTATGGTCTAGACGAGGTGTTGATATGGGAGGTCAGTATGGTCTAGACGAGGTGTTGATATGGGAGGTCAGTATGGTCTAGATGAGGTGTTGATATGGGAGATCAGTATGGTCTAGACGAGGTATTGATATGGGAGGTCAGTATGGTCTAGACGAGGTGTTGATATGGGAGGTCAGTATGGTCTAGGTGAGATATTGATATGGGAGGTCAGTATGGTCTAGGTGAGATATTGATATGGGAGGTCAGTATGGCCTAGATCAGGGGTCCCCAACCTTTTTTGCACTGCGGACCGGTTTAATAATGACAATATTCTTGCAGACCGGCCCACGAGGTTGGGGGGGGAGGGTGTTAATCACGACCGGAATATTGGTGATAAGTCAACTATAAGTCACTTATAAGTGGCTAATACACTCAATTTCATTTCTAAAAGGATTTATCTAATGATTTTAATATTAAACACACAGCGCATATTTTCCTCGCATGAATATAGTGATAAGTCAATTATAAGTCACTTATAAGTCAATAGCATCATAACATTTTAAGTAACGTTTAGATATTAAACACACAATGCATATTTTCCTCCCATGAATATAGTGATAAGTCAATTATAAATCACTTATGAGTCAATAGCATCATAACATTTTAAGTAACGTTTGGATATTAAACACACAGCACATATTTTCCTCATATGAACATATAAAATCATTGCAACACACCAATATCGCTGAATCAGTGGGAGCCCTGGGCTTGTTTTCCTGCAACAAGACGGTCCCATCGAGGGGTGATGGGAGACAGCAATACTCGAAGGGGGTTCCTTATGTCCAGTCTATTCCGCAATTTAGTTTTCGTTGCATTCATTGTAGAAAACCCCGGTATTATGTTGGAAATGGAAGCAACGTTTTCTCAGGATATTCAGCCTTGACTTTGATCCAGAATGCTGGCAGAGATGTTATGTCAAACATACTTTTCAGCCCGCTGTCATTTGCAAGCTCGAGAAGTTGATCTTCTTCCCTCGCTGACATGGATGATTCACCGGGGACATTTACAAATGGGTCACGGACCCATTCCTTTGCACGTCTTGGGTCATTTGCGGTTGGGAATTAACGTTCAAATGCTGTCGACAGCGAAGATTGCGCACCAGCTGTGAGAAGGACGGTGCAGCCTCAGTCTCTCCCAAAATCCCAGCTAATGTTGGGAACATGTCAAATATGCCCCTGTCCACTTGCCGTCCCCACAGTTCCAGTTTGGCTGTGAAAGCAGACACTTTATCTGCCAACTTGAAGACAGTTGTCATTCTCCCCTGAAGTGACAAATTGAGTTCATTGGGCAGGTTGAAGATGTCACACAGATAAGCCAGTTTTGCTATCCACTCCTCGTCACTGAAGTGTGCTGCCAGTGGTGACTTTTTTCCTGAAAGAAATCTCTGTAGCTGCTTTCTTAACTCAAAAACCCTGGCCAGGGTTCTCCCCCTTGATAGCCACCTGACTTCAGTGTGTAAGAGAAGGCGTTTGTGCTCTGCATCCATTTCCTCGCAAAGCTGCTCAAACAGACGTGAGTTAAGGGCTTTTGCTTTGATGTGATTGATAATTTCAACAACGCACTCAATACACTGTTAAGATCAGGTGACATTTTCGGCTAGCCAGCATTTCCCTGTGTATGGCACAGTGCGTAGACTGGCATTCAGGAGCAACCTCTTTGGACTCGGGTAGTGAAACCAGACGGCCGTCCAGTCATAGCTGCAGCCCCGTCTGTGCATATTCCAATACAGAATGACCAGTCCAGTTTGCCTGATATGTAGTTATTCAAAGACTTGAATAGTTCTGCCCCAGTTGTGTTAGTTGGCAGCGGCAGTGCACACAACACATCCTTGTGCACATATCTTGAAATATATATCGCAGATAAACCAGCAGCATTGCCTTGCTGTCGACATCGATAGACTCGTCGACCTGGATAGCTTACCATGGTGACTCGTTCAGCCGTTCCAACAGCTGTGCTTCGATGTCCTCCGCTATGTCATTGATTCTCCTTGAAACCGTGGTAGCTGAAACAGAAACCTGTGCTATCTTGTTAGCTGCAGCTTCTCACAACAGTTCACGGCACATGTCCTCGGCAGCAGGCAGAATCAATTCTTCACCAACAGTGAAAGGCTTCTTAGCCTTAGCAATACGGCTGGCCACTAAGTACGACACTCTCAGAGCAGCAGCATTTGTGGAGGTGGTGGCTCTCAGCACTTGCTTCTGTCCCGCTTGCTCACGTTTTTTCCGCTCAAAAAACTCAACGGGTTTGTCTTTAAGTGCAGGGTGCTTGGAATCAAGGTGCCGGAGCAGTTTTGAGGGCTTCATTGCCTCATTAGACAGCTTGTCTCCACATATCACACCCAGGGGGCTTGCAGCGTGCGAGTCACCGGTCGCAATAAAGCCATATTTTATGTACGGCTCGTCGTATTTTCTGTTGAAGGAAGCTTTCTTTTTTTTGCAGTCTCGGCCTCAGCTGTCTCTGCGTTATCATCATCGTTCGGCCTTTTATGTCCCCTACCATCTCTTCCAAAGAAACTCTCAAGGAACGTTTGTTTTTCACTCATCGAGTAATTGTAGGTTAATGACCGACTGATGACCTCGCGTGGGTTCAAGCTCAACAGTGGGCGTGACAGGGAATGAGGAAAGGTGCAGCTGACTCATATCGTTTCATATCGCGAAATCATATCGTTTCCTTGTGGCCTAGTAGCACATGCTTTGCAGCCTGGTGGTTGGGGACCACTGGTCTAGATGAGGTGTTGATATGGGAGGTCAGTATGGTCTAGACGAGATGTTGATATGGGAGGTCAGTATGGTCTAGACGAGGTGTTGAAATGGGAGGTCAGTATGGTCTAGACGAGGTGTTGATATGGGAGGTCAGAATGGACCAGAGGAGCTGTTGATATGGGAGGTCAGTATGGATCAGAGGAGGTGTTGATATGGGAGGTCAGTATGGTGCAGACCAGGTGTTGATATGGGAGGTCAGAATGGACCAGAGGAGCTGTTGATATGGGAGGTCAGTATGGATCAGAGGAGGTGTTGATATGGGAGGTCAGTATGGTCCAGAGGAGGTGTTGAAATGGGAGGTCAGTATGGTCCAGAGGAGGTGTTGAAATGGGAGGTCAGTATGGTGCAGACGAGGTCCTGTCCTCCACCTCTGGCTTCTTGGAGGTTGAAAGCCGAAGGATGAATCTAACATCATGTGGAGCTGGTGGCCAGTATGTGTCAGACAGGTGGAGATCAAGACAAGGCTGACCCACACAAACGACAACATTACTCCAGAGTCACAGCTGACCCCGTCATCACATCACAGCAAACCAAGATCCCCCACTCCGCCATCTGAGTGGTCCCCGAGCCCCTGGGCACTGCCTCACTGTTTGCCCTTCATGCTTTTTATTTATTTTTAAAGATTAATGATTTAAATATTAGATTTACTTGTCACATGTACAGTGAAATATGTCATTTCCGCCAATGACCAACAGCAGTCGGAGGACGTGCTGGTGGGGCTGCCACAGCTCACTAACCCCAACCTGTGCATCTTTGGAATGTGGGAGGAAACCAGAGCACCCGGAGGAAACCCACGCTGTCACAGGGAGAACGTGCAAACTCCTTACAGGCAGTGGCCGGTATTGAACCACGACTGCCAGTGTTGTAAAGTTTTGCATTAACTGCTATGCTAATCCTCCGCCCACCTGCGGTAACAGTGATTTTTATGTCTTACTCTATCCTGCTGCCGCATAACAACAACATAACCAACCCACACCAGCCGGTGACAATAAACCTGGTTCTGCTCTGCCCTTGACACGGGTTTGATGTGGTTACTCACATCCATGGTATTGGGCACAGACTGATCCCTACGATGCATGGATTACTTTAACTGGGACATTTATAAGAATAATTAGAGCATAGAATGGTCCAGCACGGTACAGGCCCTTCGGCCCACAATGTTGTGCCAACCTTTTAACCTACTCCAAGATCAATTTAACCGTTCCCTCCCACGTGGCCTTCCATTTTTCTATCATCCATTCACCTTTTACATGTCTCTAATGTATCTGTCTCTGCCACCATTCCTGGCAGAGCATTTTAGGCACCCACCGCGCTCTGTGTAGAAAAATCCTACCACTGACATCCCCTGTACTTCATCCAATCACCTTAAAATTACACCCCTTTTACTAGCCATTTCCACCCTGGAGGAAAGTCTCCACCTCTCCACGCGATCTCTGCCACTTATCTTGTACAATTCTGTCAAGTCACCTCTCATTCTCCTTCGTTCCAAAGAGAAAATCCCTAGCTCGCTCAACCTATCCTCATCAGACATGCTCTCTGATCCAGGCAGCATCCTGGTAAATCTCCTTTGCACCCTCTCTAAAGCTTCTACACCTTCCTATAACGAGGAGACCAGAACTGAGCACGATATTCCAAGTGTGGTCTAACTGGGATTTTATAGAACTGCCTTGTAGCTCTTGACCTCGGTCCCCTGACTAATGAAGGCCAGCGCTCTGTATGGTAATCGTTACAGACAGCCAACAAAAGCACAGGCTCACCTGTGGAGACTGCAACAAGAACCACGTCAGCCAGACTGGACATACATTCTCAACTCGCTTACGGGAACACAAACGAGCTGTACAGAGACACGATCCACTGTTGCTGATCTCGGTCCATGAAGACCAGGAACTGGGACACCGCGGAGGTTCTGACGCAGATGAACAGGAGGCAGGCAAGAAAATTCTTAGAAGCATGGTTCTCTTCTGAAAACCCCGTAAGCAAACTTATTGAAATCGACACCATCTTCAAACCCCCAAGTGTCAAAGAAATACGAGCCAGAAGAATTCAGAGGTCAACTGAGGGGGTAGCCAATCAGGACTGAGGCAAGTGGACAGGGGCCTATATAAGGACAAGCACGCCCAGGAAGAAACACCAACAACTGCACTCTGAGGATGTGCTGGTGATGAAACATCTGCAAGCTAGTTGCACACTCAGTAAACACCACAACATCAAACCTTACAGGCAGCACTGGAATTGAACTCCAAACACTCCAAGCTGTAACAGGGTCCCGCTGACCACTTCTTAGCTTCTGCCTCTGGCAACTCGTCCCAACGACTCCGTGTGAAAGATTTACCCCCTCAGATCCCCTTTTACATTAAACCTGTGCCCCCCAGCGTTAGGACCCCTGGTCTGGGAAGCAGACCTCTGCCTCTCACTATTTTCTGTACCTCTATCACGTCGCCTCTCAGATTCAGAATTTTTAATAATCTAGGCATTGAAACGTGCAGTGAAATGCACCCTGTATTTTAACAACCAACACACACAAGGCTATGCTGGGGGCAGCCCGCAAGTGTTGCCACACATTCCACTGCCGACGTAGCACGTCTGACAACAGAACACACCAGTCAACAAAGCAACAACAGCAAAACTAGGCCCCAGTCACAGTCCTCCAGCCCCAGGTCAGGCCACATTATCTCCAGCCTCCATCAGATTTGGAGCCCCGACTTCCCCAGCAGACTTGCAGAGGTTCACAGACCTGGGGTGGGGAGGGGGTGGTTCCCGTTGTTATAAGTTTTCTAACACCACAGAAGGTCAAAAAAGTTGGAATAACGAGTGGTGAAGAAGTTTGTGAGAGAGAAACAATTGATGTGGAAAATTGGGCAGAATAGACAGATGAAATTTAGTCCAAACGATTTTATCCGGACGAGGGTGAGGTAATGCACATTGGGATGTCTAGTTCGGCACGGACTAGAAGGGCCGAGATGGCCTGTTTCCGTGCTGTAATTGTTATATGGTTAAATAGCAACAGGATAAACTTGAGGGACAACTTTTTCACACAATCAGTAGCACGCATGTGGAATGACCTGCTGCAAGGAGCAGTTGAAACTGGCACAGTAATGACTGTTGGACAGATACTGGACATGGAATGGACAAGCTTCGAGAGTTATGGGCCAAATGCTGGCAAATTCCTGTTGGCACCGGAATAGCGGCACTTCCTTACATTGTACTGATGTTAATGCAAATGTTGCATTTCATACACACAAGAGATTCTACAAATGCTGGAGATCCAAAGCAACACACACAAAATGCTGGGGGAGCTCAGCAGGTCAGGCAGCATCTATGGAAAAGAGTAAACAGTCGACTCTTTATTCTTTTCCATAGATGCTGCCTGGCCTGCTGAGTTCCTCCAGTGTTTTGTGTGTGTCGCTTGGATTTCCAGCCTCTGCAGAAATCTCTTGTTTGAGATCAGGCAGCATCTATGCAGGGGAATAAACAGTAACTGTCTTGGGTCGAGACCATTCATCAGGACTTCTTGATGAAGGGTCTCAGCCTGAAACTTCACCTGTTTATTCCTCTCCATAGATGCTGCCTGATCTGCTGAGCTCCTCCAGAATTCTGTGTATATGTTTTGCCTGTTTTGATAACGTCTGTTCATTCATTATGTGCCATTTCATGTGACATGGGTGATCATGGTCTTTCCATGACCATGATTGTTCTTGGCAAATTTTTCTACAGAAGTTGATTGCCATTGCCTTCTTCTGGGCAGTGTCTGTACAAGACGGGTGACCCCAGCTATTATCAATACTCCTCAGAGATTGTCTGCCTGGCGTCAGTGGTCACATAACCAAGACTTGTGATCTGCACCAGCTGCTCATACGACCATCCACAACCTGCTCCTGTGGCTTCACCTGACCCTGATTCCTGGGGTGGGGGTCTAAGCAGGTACTACACCTTGCAGATGGAAGGAAAGCCTTACACCTTCTTTGGTAGAGACGTACCTCCACCCCACCGCTCTTCCATAATGTACCGCCTTTGATTCTATGACTCTAAGACGTATAAAGTAAAGCAGCAGGGATCTCAGGGATTTGGATATGCAGAGAGACCTTGGAGTGCAAGTTCACGGCTCTTTGAAAGTGAGTGGACAGGGCAGAGGAGAAATCATCTGGTACGTTAGCCTTCATTGTGCGTAGGAGTTATGGTGGGGTGATGTTTCTGTGTAATATATTGAAGAGGCCACACCTGGAGTACCATGTATGGTCTGGGTACCTCACTGTAGGAATTGTGGTAGCAAATAGAGAGAGTGCAGGCTGGGTTTTTCCACCCAAAGTTCAAGTTTGTTTCATTATCATTCAACTTACACGAATGTCCATGTATACAGACAAATGAGACAGTGTTACTCAGGGACCGAGGTGCAAAGCACAGAACCAACAGGTGTACGCAGCTCAAGCACATACAGCACATATAAAATTTCAGCAAAATACAGTCACACACAAAAATAATCTAAATCCCTGAGTCCATGAATGTTGCAGCAGTCTGCAGTCAAACACAATACGGCTTGTCTTCTGCCAAGTGAACACTGGGGGCAGCACCGACTCCAGTTTGGATGCCGCACCACCCTGCCTCTGGTGGACAGCACTGATTTTGACGCCTCTCTCCTGGGCGGCACTGCAGGCTGAGGCCTAGTCCTAGCTGCAACCAAAGCCACGCAGATTCCCTGCCGTCCACCCATTGCTGTCTGCCAGTAAACCAGTGAATTGGACTTGCACCATCCACATTAACAACGTACAACTGTGTCCTTTCACAAGAAAAGCAACTAAGACTATCGCTCAGTGTTAGACTGCGCACCAACTCCTCCGACGTCTCTCTGACGCAGACAGCAACACGAGCCGCTCTTCCAGTTTCCCTGCCCACAGACAGCTTGCTGATGGGGTAGCCTTTCAGTTCTGAATGTCCAGCAGGGTCCTCGTTGTAAAAACTACATCTAAAAAAGACAATAACACCCTTGGTTGATCACGTAGAAGCCGCTGCGATCAAATGCACTACCATCTTACCAGAAGGGGGAATGTAGGAGGCTGACCTTAAAGAAGATTATAAAATCATGAGGTGCGTAGATGTGGTCGATTGTTAGAATATTTCTTGTGCTGTATCTGAACCACAATCGGAATCAGGTGTATTACCAGTGGCATATGGCATGAAGTTTGTTGTTTTGCGGGAGCAGTACAGGGCAGGACATAAACATGGCTACAAGTTACAAACAAACAAGCAAACAAACGAATCGTGCTAAAGAGGAACAGTGAGGTACAGACCCGACATTTGGACCACTTAATTGTTGGGTCGGATGGGTTGAAAAGGCAGGGTGTTGGGATCAGGGGCAAGGGTTGGATTGGTTCTGCTCTGGTCTGCACTGATCGGAGGCTGAGAATGTAGTTCTGCTCCAGCAGCCCTGGGCTTTGTGTCTGAGGACTCACTTTCGTTCTAAATGCTATTTGCTTCGTTTTATTGTTTGCATGGTCTGTTTTATTTTCTCTGTGTGCACACTGGGTGTTTAACGGTCTTTTTAAAAATGGTTTCTTTTGTGTTCTTGTTGTTTCATGCCGCCTGTAAGGAGATGAAACTCAAGGCTGAAAATGTATACATAACTTGTTAACAAGAGGAATTCTGCAGATGCTGGAAATTCAAGCAACACACATCAAAGTTGCTGGTGAACGCAGCAGGCCAGGCAGCATCTCTAGGAAGAGGTACAGTCGACGTTTCGGGCCGAGACCTTCCTCTCGGCCTGAAACGTCGACTGTACCTCTTCCTAGAGATGCTGCCTGGCCTGCTGCGTTCACCAGCAACTTTGATGTGTGTTACATAATTTTTTCATGGATTCATGGACCATGCAGAAATCTGATGGCAAAGGGGAAGAAGCTGTTGGTAAATCATTGAGTGTGTGTCTTCAGGCTCCCGTTCCTCCCCCCGCCGATGGTAGTCACGAGAAGAGGGACGTGTCCTGGAGGGGGGGGCTCCTTGTGGCAACACCTTTTGAAGGTGTCCTCAGTGGTGGGGAGGATAGCACGCATGAATGGCCTGGGTGAGCCTGCAGGTTTTACCGATCCCGTGCAGTGGCCCATCCACGCTACACAGTGATGAGCCAGCCAGACACGGTGCGCCTGTAGAAACTTGTGAGAGTCTTTTGTAACATAGCAAATCTCTCCAAACCCCAAATGAAGTGTAGCCAATGGTGTGCCTTTCTCGTGATTTCCCTGTGTGTTAGTGTTAGGTTGAATCTATGACCCTATGGCTCTAGTTTAATTGGGCGATTAATGACTGGTTTAGTTATTGTTTTATTTAGAGATAGGGTACGTAAAGAGGCCCTTCTGGCCCAACAAGTCCACACCACCTGATTGCACTCATGTTGCCAATTAATCTAGTAACCCATAGGTCCTTGGAGGGTGAGAGGAAACTGGAGCATGTGGAGGAAACCCACGCAATCACAGGGAGAATGAGCAAACTCCTTATTATCTCAGTATGATACCATGGGGCGACAGGCCTGTTCTGGTACATTAGTTCCACAGACAGTGGCCACTTTATTAGATACACCGGTTCACTAATACAAATACCTAATCAGCCAATCACATGGCAGCAACCCAATGCATAAAAGCATGCAGACATGGTCAAGAGGTTCAGTTGTTGCTCAGACTAGACATCAGAATGGGGGAAGAAATGTGATCATAGTCACCTTGTGGTATGATTGTTGGTGCCAAACGCGGTGGTTTGATTTCCTGAGGGTTTCACACACAACAGTCTCTAGAGTTTACAGAGAATGGTGCAAAAAAACAAAACAACATCTGGTGAGCAGCAGTTCTGTGGGTGAAAACATCTTGTTACTGAGAGAGGTCAGAGGAGAATGGCCAGACTGGTTCAAACTGACAGGAAGGTGACAGTAACTCAGATAACTATGTTTTACAACAGTGGTGTGCAGAAGAGCATCTCTGAACGTACAAAAGATCGAACCTTGAAGTGGATGGGCTACAGCAGCAGAAGATCACACCGGGTTGCTTCCCTGCATCCAATAAACTGTCTGGTGTGTTAAACGTGCTTCACCAAACTCCAAATGAATGGGATGGGTGCCACAGCAATGCAAGTCTTTCTGCATTTCCTGTGGCAGAGGAAGTCCTGGCAGTGGTGCACGGCAGGACACAGGGAAAATTTGCACGGTGCAAAGCCGATCGGAGACGGCAAGTTGTGTGTCAGCACTGTGCAGCATACTCTGACCAACACCAAGCACATGTTACAAGCAGATTAATGAGGTTTGACTTGTTAGAAATTGACTAATTGCTTCCAGCAAGTCAGAAGTTTACTAAGAAAGGCATGAATGATTTTCCCCTAGGCGGATAAGCTGAGCACATTAATGACCTGCCTGATTTATTCAAAGGTACACATTAAACCCAGCACTGGGATTGTGCAATGAGCAGCATTCCTGGACAGTCAGAAAGTTGAAGAGCCCTGAAGCAGGCCGTTCACTGCACCTTGCCTGTGCCAAGAACATACTCACGCACCTATGCTCATCCTATTTAGGCGTGTACCTATGTAAAACAGAGGGATCTGGGAATACAGGTACATAATTCGTTGGAAGTTGAGTCACAGGTAGATAGGATCGTAAAGGAAACTTCCGTCACGTTGACCTTCATAAATCAAAGTATTCAGTACAGAGGTTAGGATATTATGTTGAAGTTCTATAAAATGTTGGTGAGGCCTAATTTTGTGTATTGTCTGCAGTTTTGGTCACTGACCTACCGGAAAGATGTCAATAAGACCATAAGACATTGGGGCAGAAGTAGGCCATTTGGCCCATCAGGTTTGCTCTGCCATTCAATGGTGGCTGATCCTTTCTCCCCCTCCTCAGCCCCACTCCCCCGGCCTTCTCCTCATAACTTTTGATACGGTGTCCAATCAAGAACTTATCAAGCTCTGCCTTAAATACAGCCAACAACCTGGCCTCCACAGCTGCCTCTGGTAACAAATTCCACAAATTCACCAGCTTCTGGCTAAAGAAATTTCTCCGCATCTCTGTTTTAAATGGATGCCCCTCTATCCTGAAGCTGTGCCCTCTTGTCCTAGACTCTCCCACCATGGGAAACATCCTTTCTACATCTACTCTGCCTCGGCCTTTCAACATACCAAAGGTTTCAACGAGAACCCCCCCCCCATCCTTCTGAATTCCAGCGAGTACAGACCCAGAGCCATCAAATGTTCCTCATGCGATAACCCTTTCATTCCCAGAATCATCCTTGTGAACCTCCTCTGAACCCTCTCCAATGCCCGCACATCTTTTCTCAGATGAGGAGCCCAAAACTGTTCACAATACTCAGTGTGAGGCCTCACCAGCGCCTTATAAAGCCTCAGCGTCACATCCTTGCTCTTGTATTCTAGACCTCTTGAGATGAATGCTAACATTGCATTTGCCTTCCTCACCACTAACTCCACCTGCAACTTAACCTTCAGGGTGTTCTGTACAAGGACTCCCAAGTCCCTTTGCATCTCAGATTTTTGGATTTTCTCTCCATTTAGAAAATAGTCTGCACATTTATTTCTTCTACCAAAGTGTGTGACCATGCATTTCCCAACATTGTATTTCATTTGCCACTTTCTTGTCCTGTCGAAGTCCTTCTGCATCCTACCTGTTTCCTCAACACTACCTGCCCCTCCACCAATCATGGTATCATCTGCAAATTTGTCAACAAAACCTTCTATTTCATCATCTAAATCGTTGATACATGGCATAAAAAGAAGTGGTCCCAACACCGAGCCCTGCAGAACACCTCTAGTCACTGGCAGCCAACCAGAAAAGGATCCTTTTATTCCCAGTCACTGCCTCCTACCAATCAGCCAATGCTCTAACCATGCCAGTAGCTTTCCTGTAATACCATAGGCCCTTAACTTGGTAAGCAGCCTCAGATGTGACGCCTTCTCAAAGGCCTTCTGAAAATCAAAATATACAACATCCATTACATTCTCCTTATCTATCCTACTTGTAATCCCCTCAAAGGATTCCAACATGTTCGTCAGGTAAGATTTTCCCTGAAGGAAACCATGCTGACATTGTACTATCTTGTCCTGTGTCACCAAGTACTCCATCACCTCGTCCTTAACAATTGACTCTAACCACTGAGGTTAGGCTAACTGGTCTATAATTTCCTTTTTGCTGCTTTTCTCCTTTCTTAAAAAGTGGAGTGATATTTGCAATTTTCCAGTCCTCTGGCACCATGCCAGAGTCCAATGGTTTTTGAAAGATCATTACGAATGCCTCCACAATCTTTACCTCTACCCTTTTCAGAACCTTAGGGAGCAGTTCATCTGGTCCGGGTGACTTATGGATCCTTAAGTCTTTCAGCTTTTTGAGCACCCTCTCTCTTGTAACAGTAACTGCACCCACTTCTCTTCCCTCACACCTTCAATATCTGGCACACTGCTAGTGTCTTCCACAGTGAAGACTGAAGCAAAATACTCATTTAATTCATCAGTCATCTCCTTGTTCCCTTGTCTTATTTTCTAGCGGTCCTATATCTACTCTCATCTCTCTTTTATTTTTTACATAGTTGAAAAAGCTTTTACTATCCACGGCCTCCTCTACTGTAAAGATGAAGCCACACTCAGGTTGGAGGAACAACACCTTATATTCCATCTGGGTAGCCTCCAACCTGATGGCATGAACATCGACTTCTCTAACTTCCGCTAATGCCCCACCTCCCCCTCGTACCCCATCTGTTACTCATTTTTATGCACACATTCTTTCTCTCTCTCCTTTTTCTCCCTCTGTCCCTCTGAATATACCCCTTGCCCATCCTCTGGGTCCCCCCCCCCCCTTGTCTTTCTTCCCGGACCTCCTGTCCCATGATCCTCTCGTATCCCCTTTTGCCAATCACCTGTCCAGCTCTTGGCTCCATCCCTCCCCCTCCTGTCTTCTCCTATCATTTCGGATCTCCCCCTCCCTCTCCCACTTTCAAGTCCCTTACTAGCTCTTCTTTCAGTTAGTCCTGACGAAGGGTCTCGGCCTGAAACGTCGACTGCACCTCTTCCTAGAGATGCTGCCTGGCCTGCTGCGTTCACCAGCAACTTTGACGTGTGTTACTATCCACTTTGATATTGTTTGCTAGCTTGCTTTCATATTTCATCTTTTCCCTCCTAATGATTATTTTAGTTGCTCCCTGTAGGTTTTTAAAAGCTTCTCAATCCTCTACCTCCCCACTGATTTTTGGTTTGTTGTCATCTCTAATCTCAGCGGCATCTCGTTCCTTTGCCCTGTTTGTACTTGGCCACATACACACGAGATATTACCATCGGTCTTGCTGAGGGCTGGGGGGGGCGGTGTCGAAGTCAGTCAGTAGTCTGAGTTTGGGGAGACACAAGAGATGCTGGAAATCCAGAGCAACACACTGGAAATGATGGAGAAACTCAGCAGGTCAGGCAGCATCTATGGAGAGGAACAAACAGTTGACATTTCTTTTGCTTTTACAATAGTTTTGACTTCCCTTGTCAGCCACTGTTGTACTATTTTGCCATTTGAGTATTCCTTTGTTTTTTGGAATACATCTATCCTGCACCTTCCTCATTTTTCCCAAAAACTCACACCATTGCTGCTCTGCTGTCATCCCTGCCAACATCTCCTTCCGATTTACTTTGGACAACTCCTCACTCATGCCACTGTAATTTCCTTTACCCCACTGAAATACTGCTAAATCAGACTACTTTCTCCCTCTCAAATTTCAAATTGAACTCAGTCAGATTGACAGAGAAAATTTACAGGGATGTCGCTGGGACTTGAGGACCCGAGTTACAGGGAAAGATTGTGCCTCTGACCTCACAATCTACCTCACTGTCTGCCTGCACTGCACTCCCTCTGTGTCTGTGACGCTTTATTCTGCATTGTTATTGTTTTCCCTTGTTCCACCTCAATCACTGCGTAATGATTTTAGATCATGTCTACACAAATGTGGCTGATGCTTACAAAGCCACTACCCTCCCCCACCTGGGGCAGTCCGACCACCTTTCATTGTTTCTGCTTCACAAGAACAGCCTGGTCATTAAACGTGTGAAACCCACAATGAAGACTATTACGATCTGGCTGGAGGGTGCTGACTCTGCTCTTCAGCACCAATTCCAGCACTCAGAGTGGAGCACGTTTGCTGTCCGTGCCATCACAGACTCTCAGATTAACATTGATTTATATACCAACTCTGTCCTTGAGCACGTCAACAAGTGTGTAGATGACATCACAAAAACAAATAAAAGTTTTCCCCAATCGGAAATCATGGATGAACAGAGAAGTTCGCCTCCTGCTCAAAGCCGGAGATTCAGCTTTCAGGTCTGGAGACCGGGAGGCTTACAGCTCAGCCAGGGCCAACCTGAGGAGGGGAATCTCTCAGGCTAAACACACATACAAACAGAGGATCGAAGAGCATTTCAAATCCTCGGACCCCCGGCATATGTGGCCTGGCATACAGGTCATTGCAGACTTCAGACACCTAGTACGGTGCCCCCTTCCAGCTCTGCTTCCCTCCCTGTTGAGCTCGATTACTTCTACGCTCGCTTTGACCGAGAGAACAAGGAGGTCACCCTCAAAGCGGATCTCCCACCTGGTGAACTGCCTCTCTCACTTTCCACCTCCGATGTCTGTGCCACCCTGAGCAGGGTGAATGTACAGAAGGCAGCTGGTCCAGATGGAATACCTGGCCGTGTGCTTAGAGTCTGTGTAGGGCAGTTGGCCAGGGTCTTCACGGATATTTTCAATCTGTCCCTGGCCCAGGCAGTTGTCCCCACAAGCTTCAAGATCGCCACCATCGTGCCAGTGCTGAAGCATTCCACTGCCACGGGCCTGAATGACTTCCGTCCAGTTGCACTCACCCCCATCATTGCAAAGTGCTTTGAGAGACTGGTTCTATCACATCTGAAATCCTGTCTGCCCACTACCCTGGACCCCCATCAATTTGCCTATTGCACCAACAGGTCAACAGAGGATCCATCTCCATGGCACTTCACTCTGCCCTGACCCACCTGGACAGCCCCAACTCTTACGTCAGAATGCTGCTCATTGACTTTAGTTCAGCATTCAATACTGTGATCCCCTCCAAGCTGATCGCCAAACTTCGTCAGCTTGGTATCAGCTCATCCCTCTGCAATTGGACCTTGGACTTTCTGAATAACAGACCCCAATCAGTTACGTTAGACAACTTCTCCTCCTCCACTCTCACCCTGAACACCAGCGTGCCTCAAGGCTGTGTGCTGAGCCCTTTTCTGTACTCCTTTTTTACCTATGACTGCGTTCCTGTACACGGTTCTAACTCCTTAATCAAGTTCACAGATGACACCACAGTGAATGGCCTGATCAGAGGGGATGACGAGGCGGACTACAGGGACGAGGTCCAGCACCTGGCCGCGTGGTGTGCCGACAACAACCTGGCCCTTAACACCCAGAAGACCAAGGAGATCATTGTGGACTTCAGGCATGCTAGGAGCCACATCACGTCCCCATCTACATCAACGGAGCTGTAGTGGAGCGTGTATCAAGCTTCAGATTCCTTGGTGTCCACATTTCTGAGGATCTCACCTGGTCCCTGAACTCCTCCATCCTGATCAAAAAGGCGCAACAGCGCCTTTATTTCCTGTGGAGCATGAAGAAAGCTCACCTCTGCCCCAGGACACTGACCAACTTTTATCGCTGTACCATTGAGAGCGTACTCACCAACCATATCTCAGTGCGGTATGGCAATTGTCCCGTATCGGACCGCAAAGCACTCCAGCATGTGGTGAAAACTGCCCAGCGGATTATCGGCACCCAATTGCCCACCATTGAGAACATCTACCATAAACGCTGCCTGGGCAGGGCGAAAAGCATTATCAAGGATGCATCTCACCCTAACCATGGACTTTTTACTCTCCTCCCATCCGGTAGGCGCTACAGGAGCCTCCGCTCCCGCACCAGCAGGCACAGGGAGAGCTTCTTCCCTGAGGCTGTGACCCTGCTGAACCTCACATCACAGCGCTAAGCAGTATTGTACTGTCTCAGTACTTTTATATTTGTGTGCTGTAGCACTTTTTTTATTCGCAGTTATTTTGTAAGTAACACTATTCTTTTGCACTTCTGGTCAGATGCCAATTGCATTTCATTGGCTTTGTATCTGTACTTGGCACAATGACAGTAAGGTTGAATCTAATCTACTGTAAAATCTGCTCTGTGTGAACAGTGTGCATGACAGCATTTCAGTGTATCTCAGAACATGTCAAAATATGACACATTTCATTGTATGTTTTGATATGGCAAACAACCAACTCCAATTCCACCTAGCACTCCCAGCTTCTCTCCTCATTCCCCCTTATTCTCCTATCACTTGCCAGCTCAAACTCCCCCCCACACATTTTTATTCTTCTCCCTTCCTTTCCAGTCCTGGTGAAGGATCTCGGCCCAAAATGTCAACTGTTTGTTCCTCTCCATAGATGCTGCCTGACCCGCTGAGTTTCTTCATCATTTTCAGTGTGTTGCTCTGGATTTCCAGCATCTCTTGTGTCTCCCCAAACTCAGACTGCTGACTGACTTTGACACCTCCCCCAGCCCTCAGCAAGACCGATGGTAATATCTTGTGTGTGTATGGCCAAGTACAAACAGGACAAAGGAACGAGATGCTGCTGAGATTAGAGAAAGCTCGAGAAGAAGTCAAATGATGCTACAAAAAACAGACGCTTCTCATGTTTGAAACATAGAAACATAGAAAATAGGTGCAGGAGTAGGCCATTCGGCCCTTCGAGCCTGCACCGCCATTTATTATGATCATGGCTGATCATTCAACTCAGAACCCCGCCCCAGCCTTCCCTCCATACCCCCTGACCCCCGTAGCCACAAGGGCCATATCTAACTCCCTCTTAAATATAGCCAATGAACTGGCCTCAACTGCTTCCTGTGGCAGAGAATTCCACAGATTCACCACTCTCTGTGTGAAGAAGTTTTTCCTAATCTCGGTCCTAAAAGGCTTCCCCTTTATCCTCAAACTGTGGCCCCTTGTTCTGGATTTCTCCAACATCGGGAACAATCTTCCTGCATCTAGCCTGTCCAATCCCTTTAGGATTTTATACGTTTCAATCAGATCCCCCCTCAATCTTCTAAATTCCAACGAGTACAAGCCCAGATCATCCAGTCTTTCTTCATATGAAAGTCTTGCCATCCCAGGAATCAATCTGGTGAACCTTCTTTGTACTCCCTCTATGGCAAGGATGTCTTTCCTCAGATTAGGGGACCAAAACTGCACACAATACTCCAGGTGTGGTCTCACCAAGGCCTTGTACAACTGCAGTAGTACCTCCCTGCTCCTGTACTCGAATCCTCTCGCTATAAATGCCAGCATACCATTCGCCTTTTTCACCGCCTGCTGTACCTGCATGCCCACT
Source organism: Mobula birostris (assembly GCF_030028105.1). Taxonomy (NCBI): domain Eukaryota; kingdom Metazoa; phylum Chordata; class Chondrichthyes; order Myliobatiformes; family Myliobatidae; genus Mobula; species Mobula birostris. Next base: position 3,138,469 of record NC_092385.1, read on the forward strand.
TTCAATGACAGGTGTATAATGACACCCAGGACTCGTTGCACCTCCCCTCTTCCTAATCGGCCACCATTCAGATAATAATCTGTTTTCCTATTTTTGCCACCAAAGTGGATAACTTCACATTTATCCACATTAAATTGCATCTGCCATGAATTTGCCCACTCACCCAACCTATCCAAGTCACTCTGCATCCTCTTAGCATCCTCCTCACAGCTAAGAGTGCCGCCCAGCTTCGTGTCATCCGCAAACTTGGAGATGCTGCATTTAATTCCCTCATCCAAGTCATTAATATATATTGTAAACATCTGGGGTCCCAGCACTGAGCCTTGCGGTACCCCACTAGTCACTGCCTGCCGTTCTGAAAAGGTCCCGTTTATTCCCACTCTTTGCTTCCTGTCTGCCAACCAATTCCCTATCCACATCAATACCTTACCCCCAATACCGTGTGCTTTAAGTTTGCACACTAATCTCCTGTGTGGGACCTTGTCAAAAGCCTTTTGAAAATCCAAATATACCACATCCACTGGTTCTCCCCTATCCACTCTACTAGTTACATCCTCAAAAAATTCTATGAGATTCGTCAGACATGATTTTCCTTTCACAAATCCATGCTGACTTTGTCCGATGATTTCACCGCTTTCCAAATGTGCTGTTATCACATCTTTGATAACTGACTCCAGCAGTTTCTCCACCACCGACGTTAGGCTAACCGGTCTATAATTCCCCGGTTTCGCTCTCCCTCCTTTTTTAAAAAGTGGGGTTACATTAGCCACCCTCCAATCCTCAGGAACTAGTCCAGAATCTAACGAGTTTTGAAAAATTATCACTAATGCATCCACTATTTCTTGGGCTACTTCCTTAAGCACTCTAGGATGCAGACCATCTGGCCCTGGGGATTTATCTGCCTTCAATCCCTTCAATTTACCTAACACCACTTCCCTACTAACAAGTATTTCGCTCAGTTCCTCCATCTCACTGGATCCTCTGTCCCCTACTATTTCTGGAAGATTATTTATGTCCTCCTTAGTGAAGACAGAACCAAAGTAATTATTCAATTGGTCTGCCATGTCCTTGCTCCCCATAATCAATTCACCTGTTTCTGTCTGTAGGGGACCTACATTTGTCTTTACCAGTCTTTTCCTTTTTACATATCTATAAAAGCTTTTACAGTCAGTTTTTATGTTCCCTGCCAGTTTTCTCTCATAATCTTTTTTCCCCTTCCTAATAAGCTTCCTCCTCTGCTAAACTCTGAATTTCTCCCAGTCCTCAGGTGAGCCACTTTCTCTGGCTAATTTGTATGCTTCTTCTTTGGAATTGATACTATCCCTAATTTCTCTTGTCAGCCACGGGTGCACTACCTTCCTTGATTTATTCTTTTGCCAAACTGGGATGAACAATTGTTGTAGTTCATCCATGCAACCTTTAAATGCTTGCCATTGCATATCCACCGTCAATCCTTTAAGTGTCATTTGCCAGTCTATCTTAGCTAATTCACGACTCATACCTTCAAAGTTACCCCTCTTTAAGTTCAGAACCTTTGTTTCTGAATTAACTATGTCACTCTCCATCTTAATGAAGAATTCCACCATATTATGGTCACTCTTACCCAAGGGGCCTCTCACGACAAGATTGCTAATTAACCCTTCCTCATTGCTCAAAACCCAGTCCAGAATAGCCTGCTCTCTAGTTGGTTCCTCGACATGTTGGTTCAAAAAACCATCCCGCATACATTCCAAGAAATCCTCTTCCTCAGCACCTTTACCCATTTGGTTCACCCAATCTACATGTAGATTGAAGTCACCCATTATAACTGCTGTTCCTTTATTGCACACATTTCTAATTTCCTGTTTAATACCATCTCTGACCTCACTACTACTGCTAGGTGGCCTGTACACAACTCCCACCAGCGTCTTCTGCCCCTTAGTGTTACGCAGCTCTACCCATATCGATTCCACATCTTCCCGGCTTATGTTCTTCCTTTCTATTGCGTTAATCTCTTCTTTAACCAGCAACGCCACTCCACCTCCCCTTCCTTCATGTCTATCCCTCCTGAATATTGAATATCCCTGAACGTTGAGCTCCCAACCTTGGTCATCCTGGAGCCATGTCTCTGTGATCCCAACTATATCATAATCATTAATAACAATCTGCACTTTCAATTCATCCACCTTATTACGAATGCTCCTTGCATTGACACACAAAGCCTTCAGGCGCTCTTTTACAACTCTCTTAGCCCTTATACAATTATGTTGAAAAGTGGCCCTTTTTAATGCTTGCCCTGGATTTGTCGGCCTGCCACTTTTACTTTTCTCCTTAGTGCTTTTTGCTTCTACCCTCACTTTACACCCCTCTGTCTCTCTGCACTGGTTCCCATCCCCCTGTTGTGAACTAACCTCCTCACGCCTAGCCTCTTTAATTTGATCGGCAGAGCTTAGCATTGGATTGCCATGGGACTAACGTGTTTGGGGGAAAGTATAGGGGGGGTTGTCAGAGGTAGGATTTTTTTACACACAGAGAGTGGTGGGTGTGTGGAACACTCTGCTGGGGGTGGTGATACAGGCAGGTACATCAGGGACAGTTAGGAAATCCTTAGGCACGTGGAGGGCTACTTGGGAGGGAAGGGTTACATTGACACTATAATAGGTTAAAGTGTTGGCAGAACTTCGTGGGTCAAAAGGGCCTGTATATCATTCTATGCTCTATGCTCACTCTGTACTGGTGATCCCTATTAGAGTCAAGGGACAGTCCATTTGGCCCTGCTCCTCCATGCTGACCAAGTTGTCTAACTGGGCAATTCCAAATCGCCCGTGTTTGACCCTCATCCTCCAAACCCTTCATACCTGCCCTAATGTCTTGTAAATCTTGCAATGGGACGGTAGTGTAGTGGTTATGCTCTACAATGCAGATGACCGGAGCTCAGTTCCTGCTGCTGTCTGCAAAGAGTTTGTACATTCTCCCGTGATCGCGTGGGTTTCCTCCAGGTGCTCTGGTTTCCTCCCACAGTCCAAAGACCTACTGTATTTAATCGGGGGTTTCTGGTCGGTGTGGCTTGAACAGCCAGAAGGGCCTATTCTACACTGTATCTCAATAAATGAATAATTATACCCACCCCTACCATTTTTTTCTGACAGTTTGTTCCACCGCTGTCTGGGTCTTAAACTTTTTAATATCTTTTCCTTCCCAGTTTGAACAGCAACCTCTCACTAAAGTCTGTTACCACCCATCTTATCTACGCCTCTAATGATTTTATAAACCCCTATAAGGTCACTCTTCAATCTCCCACAATATTAAGAGGTAATCCTGTTAAACCAGCTCTGAACACATAATCCTCTAACTGAAGTGGTAGTTAATCCACTAACTAATTCTACAGGTACTTCCCACAACCAACACTGATCAGTTAATGGAGATCTGACAACTAGCTTTCCCTCAATGTCAATAAAACAAAAGAGCTGGGCCATTAACACCATGCTGACATCACAGGGGAACTAATCAACGCCTCCACTTTCTCAGATGACTTAAGAAATTCGGCATGTCACCACCACCTCTGATCAATTTCTAGATATGCTTTAAAATGCTTACTGTCTGCATTGATGTGGCAACTGCTCTGCCCGTGACTGGTAGAAAACCGCAGAGAGTCTTGGACACAGCTCTGCGCAGCACAGGAAGTTGCCTCACCTGTCAGTCTGGACTTTGTCTATGTTCTGAAAATAGCATGAATCCATGAAAATAAACGTCACTGAAGAATCAGGGTCAGATTTATTATCACTGACTTATGTAAGACTGTAAGATACAGGAGAAGAATTGGGCATTTTGGCCCATCGAGTCTGCTCCACCATTTCATCATGGCTGATCCACTTTTCCTCTCAGCCCCGATCTCCTGCCTTCTCCCCGTATCCCTTCATGCCCTGACCAGTCAAGCATCTATCAACTTCTGCCTTAAATATACGTAAAGACTTGGCCTCGATAGATGCCTGTGGCAATGAATTCCACAGATTCGCCACTCTGGCTAAAGAAATTCCTCATCTCCATTCTAAAAGGCTGCCCCTCTATTCTGAGGTTGTATCCTCTGGTCTTAGACTCTCCCACCATAGGAAACAATCCTCTCCACATCCACTCTATCGAAGCCTTTCAACATTCGGTCGGTCTCAATTAAGTCACCTCTCATTCTTCTGAATTCTAGTGAATACAGGCCCAGAGCCATCAAACACCCTTCATATGACAAGCTATTCAATTCTGGAATCATTTTCATGAAATGATACAAAATTTATTGTTTTGTGGCAACATAAGATTACTATAAATGGCAAAACAAATAGTGCCAAAAGAAATGGAGTAATGGGCTGGTGTTCATGTGTCCCCAGACTGTTCAGAAATCTGATGGTGAAGGTAAAGAAGCTGCTCCTGAAACATCTGAGGTCTTCGGGCTCCTGTATCTCTTCTCTGGGTTGTATGGGGTATCCAGGGAGGGGTGGCACCTCTGCTGAAGGAGCTGGCAGTTCCCATTCCAGGGCAGCTCCCTCACCTTTGATTCCCACTGGACACTCAGATCTCCCCTGCGGCTCCAAGCAGCTGTCTGCGTGCGACAGTGGCCACACCCCGGTACACCGCTTCAGAAGGCGGGCTGAACAGGCTGAGGGTAGTCAGTGGCCTCCTACCCCAGTGAGACAGGGACGTGCCCGTTCTAGTGTGCGTAGTCAGCTCCAGCAGACTGGGCAGATGAGATCCAACACGCCAGGGAGGCGGTACTGCAACAAAGGGCGTGACGAGGCACAGAAGACATCACAGTCACCCACCGCTACCAAGGAAGAGCCCAGCTTGCGGCGGTTGTTCGTACCACTGGACCCAGTATTCTGAGGTCAGGAGAGTGGACCTGCCCCAACGTAATGGCTCTTTGACTTCTTAAGCTCTCCAGCACAGGCTCTCTCATCATCAGACCTGACAGACGATGGCGATCGTCTCCTCTGTAACGGTGATAACAAGGAGAAGGCATGCCCTGGATGGTGAGGGTCCTTCACGATGGATGCTGCCCTCCTGAGGCGATGCCTTTTGAAAGTTACCTCGAGGGTGGGGAGTGTCTTGTCCGTGATGGAGCTGGCTGAGACTTCAGCAGCCTCTTGCGATCCTCTACCTTTAGTTTTTGTCTAACAATATGCGTTTTTTTTCTCTCTGCCTCTCTTGCAATCCTCTACATTTGCTTTTTGTCTAACGCTGTGTTTCCTCTCTCTCTCTCTTGCTTTTTAGAGTGTATGTTACGCACCTAGGTGAGGACACTGTCTCGTTTGGCTGTATCCACGTATGGTTTGAATGATAATTAAATTTGATTTGATTTTGATTTTAATTACATTGGAACCTCCATTCCAGGCGTGATGCAAACAGTCAGGCCCGGTGACCTCTCGTTCGGCCTGTGAACCTCTTTCCTGACGGGAGTGAGGGGAAGAGGGCAAGTCCTGGACGGTGAGGGGTAATCGTGATAGAAGCTGCCTTCTGAAGATGTCCTCAGTGGTGAGGGAGGTCGTGGCCTTGATGGAGCTCTCTAGGTTCACAACACTCTGCAGCTCTTCCTGATCCTGTGGAGGTAACGCTTGGCTGCAAGTTTCAAGTTAATCCCTTTGTCATTGAACGGACTGGCCTGGGAATAAACCTACAGAGAGGATTGTTCGAAATTGTGCATTGCCCTAATTTGGTTAATAGGTTGTTAATTATACAATAAGGAGGCACATTCCTAATTTGAAACCTCAGTCCCTGTTGTTCTACTAATTAAGTGATGCTGCTGCTCCAAAGTTCAAAGTAAATTTATTCGCAAAATATATATATATGTTACCATATATATCCCTAAGATTCATTTTCTCGTGGGCTAAGTTCAAAGTAAATTTATTATCGAAGTACATATATCTCACTATATACAATCCCGAGCTTCATTTTCTTGTGGGCATACTCAATAAATCCATCATAGAAAATAATAACCATAATAGAATTAATAAAAGACCACACCAACTTGGGCTTTGCAAAAGACAGCAAACTGTGCAAATACAAAAAGAAAGAAGTAATGATAAATAAATAGATAAGGAATAAATATTGAGAACTTGAGATGAAACGTCCTTGAAAGAGGTTGTGGGAATATTAATGGCGAGAGTTAAATTGTGTGAAGTTATTCCCTCTGGTTGAAGAGCCTGATGGTTGAGGGGTACTTCAGTTCCTGAACCTGACTACGTGAGTCCTGAGGCTCCTGAACCTCCTTCCTGATGGCAGCAGTGGGAAGAGAGTGAGAAGTGGGGCACTGCTGTGGTTTCTTCGTGATAGCTTCTCTGAATAATATCCCTTGCACTCTGGTGGATAACAGGATCTGGAGAGGATATTGTGACAGAATCAACTGCCTATGGTGGTAGTTAGTGAGGGATGATTGGTTCAGTTGTTGGTTAATAGGGATGACCCGATTACAGGGTTGGAGGTGTGTTCAGGGAAGCTCTGGAGGCCTGAGCTCATTTGGCAGATCTGGCCGTCCAAAGTCAGTCAACAGGTCCAGATGTCGAACTCTGGAGAATGGAGGTTCGGATGGCAGGTGATGTGGACCCGCGATCCCCAAGGTCAGGGACAGCAGTCCGTAGGCCTCAAGGATGAGGACCAGTGACCTCCACTGAGGTTGGCATGTCCTGGGTCTGATTGGGGATAGTCATAATGGCTTCATGTGTGGTAGAGTATAGGAGTTGGGATGTAATGTTGAATTTGTATAAGGCATCGGTAAGGCCAAATCTGGAGTATTGTGTACAGTTCTGGTCACTGAATTATAGGAAAGATGTCAATAAAATCGAGGGAGTACAGAGGAGGTTTACTAAAATGTTGCCTGGGTTTCATCTCCTAAGTTACAGAGAAAGGTTGAACAAGTTAGGTCTTTATTCTTTGGAGCGTAGAAGGTTGAGGGGGGACTTGATAGAGTATTTAAAATTATGAGGGGGATAGATAGAGTTGACGTGGATAGGCTTTTTCCATTGAAAGTGGGGAAGATTCAAACAAGAGGGCATGGGTTGAGAATTAGAGGACGAAAGTTTAGGGGTAACATGAGGGGGAACTTCTTTACTCAGAGAGTGGTAGCTGTGTGGAACGAGCTTCCAGCAGAAGTGGTTGAGGCAGGTTCGATGTTGTTGTTTAAAGTTAAATTGGATAGATATGTGGACAGGAAAGGAATGGAGGGTTATGGGCTGAGTGCAGGTCGGTGGGAATAGGATAGGGTAAGAGTTCGGCACGGACTAGAAGGGCCAAGATGGCCTATTTCCATGCTGTAATTGTTATATGGTTATATAGGTCTTGTCTAACCAATCTTAAAGTTTTTCAAGGAAGTTACCAGGAAAGTTGATAAAGGCAAGGCAGTGGACGTTGTCTGCATGGACTTTAGCAAGGCCTTTGACAATTTCCTGAAAGAGAGGTTGGTCAAGATATTTGCTTGACATTCATGATGAGGTAGTAAATTGGATTAGACATTGGTTTTGTGGGAGAAGTCAGGGAGTGGTAGTAGAGGGTTGCCTCTCTGACTGGAGGCCTGTGACTAATGGTATGCCGTAGGGATCGGTGCTGGGTCCGTTGTTGTTTGTCATCTGTATCAATGATCTGGATGACAATGTGGTTAACTGGATCAGCAAATTTGTGGATATCACCAAGACTGGGGGTGTAGTGGACAGTGAGGAAGGATTCATGACGCGGTAGGATTTGGAGCATCTGGAAAAATGGGCTGAAAAATGGCAGATGGAACTTAATGCAGGCAAATGCGATGTGTTGCACTATGGGAGGACAATATACATATATATAGCTAGGCTGTGTACAGTACTGTATTTGTCAACGTAGAGAGGAGAGTGAGCTTGTAGATCTTGTGGGGGCAAAAGATGTTGGGAATAGCGAGATTGAAGCTCCACGGGAGGAGTGTGGGACAGGTGGCAGAGAAGGAGTGCTAGGGCCATGGGCAGGAGGTGGCACGGGTGCAGACACACCCAGCCCTGAGATTCCAGGCAAGGTCATTTGATTCCAAACAATTGGTTTATTGATCATTATAGAACGTCTCTCTGGTGCTTCCTGCTCCCTCCCCTCTCCCTTCCCCCTTTCCCAACCGTGATTCCCCTCTTCCCGCTCCCTTCCCACTTTCAGTCCACAATAGAGACCCAGATTAGAATCAGGTTTATCATCACTCACATATGTCATATTTTTTTTGGCAGTAGCAGTACAGTGCAATACACGACATTAGACAGTACTGTGCAAAACTTTTGGCTCCCCAGACATTTGCATGGTTCCGTATTTCTTAATTCTTTTGCAATTTATAATATATTTTATGTATTGCCTGCATTACTGCCAGAAAACAGCGAATGTCACGACATGCTGTGTGTCAGCAATAACAAATCGGATTCTGGTTCATTGTCCTGGTGGTTGAGCCCTACCCCTTTTCCTCTGCCCTGCCCGCCTGCCCGCAGCTGTGAAACAGGGCAGCCTGTATCCCATTGCCCTCCAGCCCGGTGGCTGCTCGCAGTGAAATGGAAGGGTTGCCGCATCGGTTTTGCCCAGAGGGGATACCGTGTTGCACAGGGATTCCTCACTTATCTGGCTCCTTTGTTTATCCACAAGATTGCTACTTTACTGTTAAGTGGTTCAAAAGCTGCCCCTCCTACCTTCACCGGTTCATTGCACGAAACTACAAGCTATTTAGAAGAAAAGGATCAACGGGCTGAGGTTGCGAAGGTGCATTGAAGCAGCATGGTATTCCCATTAACGGATCCACTTACTCTGTTATTAGTGGTAACCTGATTGAAAAAGAACGTCAACAGCACTGAACCGTTCAGGATTTCAGGTGTATGCGTTGCCATTGGCAATACCTTGTGTTCAATGGAAATCAAAAGCTACAGGGAAAAAAATGGAAAGAAACAAATGCAGAATTAGCTGGGGATACTCAGCAGGTCAGTCAGTGTGTGTGGGAAGAGACAAAGGGTTAACATTTCAGGTCAAATGCAAAGGTCAAGATTAGGAAAAGAAAATTTGAAATCAAGCAACTTGCCATGCAAGTTGATAGGGTGGCCAAGAGGGTGTGTTCATCTTCATTAATCAGGGGATTGAATTCAAGGACCGTGAGGTAATGTTGCAGCTCTATAAAACCCAGGTTAGACCACACCTGGAGTATTGTGTACAGATCTAGTTGCCTCATTACAGGGAGGATGTGGAAGCTTTAGAGAGGGTGCAGAGGAGATTCACCAGGCTGCTGCCTGGATTACAGAGCATATTCAATGGGGCGAGGTTGAGTGAACTAGGGCTTTTCTCTTCACCTCATGTTCTTGATATTTTTTGCTTATTTATTTGTTTTTATAATTTTTTTTTTCTTTTGTATTTGCAGTTTGTCGTCTTTTGCGCTCTGGTTGTTTGACCATCCTGTGGGGTGCGGTCTGTCATTGATTCTATTGTTTCTGGTATTTACTGTGAATGCCTGCAAGAAAATCAATCTCAGGGTTGTATATGGTGACACATATATACTTCAATAATAAATCTACTTTGAACTTAGAATTCTATTTCATTTGTAGTTTGAGGAGATTTTTGAACCGATTGAGCGATCTGTGCTTTGCTGTCTCCTCGAGGATTCTGTGAGGTTTCCAGAAAAACGTGGAACCTCGCAGCAAAGAATCCCAGAGATGGGGTGTGAACTCACAATCGACTCCATTTCTCACAGATCTCACCGATTAAAGTGCTGAGGAAGACGAAATCACTGTAGTGTGTGTGGAAGTTCAACACCGTCTACTAGCCTTTTCACTTGCTGCTCCTGAAGGAAGGTATCTGCTTGTCAACTCTCTCTCCCTCTCCCTCGCTTCTCCCAGAGGGAGGTCCCTGTATTCCAATAGTCTCTCTCTCTCTCACTCAATGCCATTGGATAATGATGTCTGAGTTCTGAGTCTTGGGCAAGGGTCAAAGTTTGTGTATTGGACTCTGTCGCTCACGTTACAATGTGTTTCTGGTTTCTGGTCCCTCCTTTGTTTGTTGTTATTTTGGGCAATTTTGATCAGGACGGCCTGCAGATAATGAACTGAGCTAAACTGAAAATGTCTGGCCTCTTTTTGTGTTTGATATTTTTATATTCTGTGTTTTTCACTCATTTTTTGCTGTTTGTATGATTTGGTCTTTTTGTGCATGGGGTGGGGCGGGGTGGGGCGGGGGTGGGATTTACTAGTTTTTCGAATGGGTTCCACGATGTTTCTTTGTTTCATGGCTGTCTGTGGGAATACGAATCTCAGGGTTGTATACTGCATACAGATTTTGATAATAAATGTACTTTGAATCTTTGACATTTGGTCTGTCACCAAAAGCCAGCAGATTTCTACAGGTTTACCATGGAGAGCATTCTAACTGGTCGCATGGCAGTCCAGTACAGAGGGGCCACTGCAAAGGTTCGGAAAAGTTGAAAATGCAGCCATCTTCATCGTGGGCACTCGTCTCCCCAGCATCAAGGACACCTTCCAAAGGCGATTTCTCAACAAGGTGGTGTCCATCATTAACAACCCCCATCACCCAGGACATGCCCTCTTCTCATTGCTACCATCAGGGAGGAGGGACAGGAGCCTGAAGACACGTGTTCAATGTTTCAGGAACAGCTTCAAAGTAATGTCAAAGTTCAAAGTAAATTCATTATCACAACACATAAATGCCACCATGTACAATATTCATCTTCTTCAAGATTCAAGACTGTTGAACATCATTTTCTGTGCACCAGTGTAAGGAGAACAGAATAATAGTTATTCCTGATCTGATGGAGCACAAAAACCCCATAAAAGTTAAAGAACACCATAAAATAATAAAAACACAATAAATACAAATAGCTTTTATACAGCAATTGATTGTTTGCCCATAAAGTGCTGCCAGGCACGGGTGTGTCTGAACATAAGGAATTGATAAAGTAGAGGTGTTGTGATTGTGGAGAGTGAGTTTGTGGGTGGAGGTGTTGATCAGCCTTACTGCTTGGGGAAAGTAACTGCTTTTGAGTCTGCTGGTCCTGGTGTGGATGCTACATAGCCTCCTCCCTGATGGGAGTGGGACAGACTGTCCATGAGCAAGGTGTGTGGGATCCTTCATGATGTTGCTGGCTCTTTTCCGGCACCGTTCTGTATCTACAGTGTGTCCTTGATGGCGGGTAGGCTGGTACTGGTGATGTGTTGGCCAGTTTTGACTACTCGCTGTAGAGCCTCCCTTTCTGCCATGGAACAGTTTCCCCACCAAGCAGTGATGCAGCTTGTTAGGATGCCCTCTACTGTGAATCTGTAGGACGTGAGTATGGATGTACATAGTCCAGCTCTCTTCAGCCTCCTCAGAAAGTAGAGGTGTTGGGGAGCTTTCTTGACTGTGTAGGATGTGAACACCAATGCCTTTCAGCGGAAAATCCTACAAAAGGGAGTGGATTCAGCTGGTGTGTCATGGGTAAAACCCTCCCAACCATTCAGTGCATCTACGTGAAATATTGTCACAGGAAAGCAGCATCCATCATTGATGACCCTCACCACTCAGGCCGTGCTCTTTTCCCACTGCTGCCATCAGGTAGAAGGTACAGGAGCCTCAGGACTCGCACCAACAGGTTCAGCGACAGTTACTACCCCTCAACCATCAGTATCTTGAACAAAAGGGGATAACTACACTCTGTTATATCGTTATTTATTGCTAATTATTTATATCTGCATTTGCACAGTTTGTTCACAGGTAACAGTTCCTGATATTTACAGTTTACAGTTCTATAGATTCGCTAAGTAGGCCTGCAGAAAAAGAATCTCAGGGTTGTATGTGGTGACATGTGTGTAATCCGATAATAAGTTTTACTTTGAACTTTGAATGTACTCGGACCATGAGTTTGTCGGCATTCACAGTGAATACTAGAAACACAATATGATCAACAAAAGAAAAATAAGTAATAAATAGATAGGTAGACAGATAGGTGAGCAGATAAATAGATGGATAGATAGATCGGTAAGTAAATAGATAGATAGATAGAAAAGCAGGCAATGAATATTGGTGTGAAAGTTGAGGCTCCTCATCTTACTCTTGATGTCAGAAGCAAGAAGAGAGCATGACCTGGGAGATGGGAATCTCTGACGATGGAAGCTGCTTTCCTGCGACAGCGCTCCGTGTAAACGTGCACAGAGGTGGGGAGGGCTTTACCTGTGATGGACTGGGCCACATCCACTACTTTTTGTAGGTTTTTCTATTCAAGGGAGTTGGAGTTTCCAACACAGGCCGTGATGCAGCCAGTTAATATACTCTCCACTCACACATCTATAGAAGTTTGTCAAAGCCTGAGACGTCACACTGAATCTTCATCAACCCTGAGGAAGTCGAGGTGCTGCCGTGCTTTCGTTGTAATTGCACTTCTGTGCTGGGCCCAGGACAGGGCCTCTGAAAAGATAACACCGAGGAATTTAAAGTTGCTGACTCTCTTGTCTGTGAGCCTCCCATGAGGACTAGCTCATGGACTTCTGATTTCCCTCTCTTAAAGTCAATAATCAACTCCCTTGGTCTTGCTGACACTGAGTGAGGGGTTGTTGCTGTGGCACCGTTGGGCCAGATTTTCAATCTCCCTCCTTTATGCTGATTCATCACCACCTACGATTCAGCCTACGACAGTGGAGTTGTCAGCAAACCTGAGTATGGCATTGGGGCTGTGCTTGGCCCAAAGGTGTAAGTGTAAAGTGAGTAGAGCAGGGGGCTAAGCACACAGCCCTGTGCTGATGGAGATTGTGGAGGAGATGTTGTTGCCAATCCAAACTGACTGGGGTCAGCAAGTGAGGAATTCACAGATCCAATTGCACAAGGAGATATTGAGGCCAAGGTCTTAAAGCTTATTGATTGGTGTTGAGGAGATGATGATATTGAATGTTGAGCTGCAGTCAATAAAGAGCATCCTGATGTATGCATCTTTGCTGTCCAGATGTTCCAGGGTTGAGTGAAGATCCAATGAAATGGTATCTGCTGTTGACCTGTTATGACGGTAGGCAAATTGGAGCGGATCCCAGGCAGGAACTGAGATGTTTCATCACCAGCCTCACGAAGCACTTGATCTCAGTGGATGTGAGAGCTGCAGGATGATAGTCACTGAGGCAGGTCACCACGGTCTTCTCAGGCTCCGGTATAACTGAAGCCAGCTTGAAGCAGCTGGGTACCTCAGACTGCCGAAGCGAGAGTTAAAGGATCTCAGTGAGCACTCCAGCCATGAGCTCATCTGGGAACAAAACCTTGTGGTCACCCGTGTTTCTTGGTTTGGCTCTGAAGGAGATGATAGTATTCAAGCACTGTCACAACTGTCGAGCATCTTTCTCTGATTCAAGTTTGCCTTCTTACCCCGCACCATCAGATTTCTGAACAGTCCACAAACCCACGAATACTACCTCACTTTACGCTCTTTCCACACTATTTAGTTCTTATTATAGCTCTCGGTCATTTTGGATTTATTTATTGCTGCAGCAAAAGGACAAATTTCCCCACAGCCACCAGTGATATTAAAGCTGACAGTGATTTTGCATACAACACATTGTTTGACCCGCAATGTCTGTGAGGAACACCACGCAAATTAAACCAAATTGTTTCTGCCTGCACACGATTTATATTTCTCCATTCACGTGTCTGTCTAGCAGCCTCTTAAACACCTGTGTTGGATTTGCCTCTGCCACATCCGCCAGCAGCCCGCTCCAGGCCCCCACCGGTCTCCGTGTAAACACCTGGCCCTCTCACCTTAGACGCATGCCCTCTGGTACTGTTTGACATTTCAATCCTGGGAGAAAGATTCTGACATTCAACCCTGTCTATGCGCAGACCTCCGGTGAAAAATGATATTGTATCCGTTAAATAGGGGCCGTGGACAATTCTGATTTGAGGGAGAGGGACGTGAAAGTACAGAGGAACATCTGGAGAGATTTCTGAAATGCTCGTTCGCTGCTGTCGTTACTGTGTGGTCGGGAATCTTTCAGAGGGTAGGCCTCAAAATCCCGGGCCTTGCCTGCTGTTGGACACCGAGATTGAGGTCAAATCGCTCGGACAGAGATGGCGCTCAGTACTCGGTGTCGGAGAGCTGATCAGAGCTTGAAGTTTTCGGATGACTCAGAGTCAGACTGTGGTCGGCATGGCAGGGAGAGTTTTTCTTCCTTCTCCTGTCTGTGTGAGATGTGGGGCATTTGAGAAACTTTGAACTTTTACTGTGCTCATGGACTTCTTCATCAAGTTATGGTATTGTTGCACTGTTGTAACTATATGTTATAATTATGTGGTTTTGTCAGTTTTTTCAGTCTTGGTCTGTCCTGTGTTTTGTGATATCACACCAGAGGAAATATTGTATCATTTCTTAATGCATGCATTACTAAATGACAATAAAAGAGGACTGCATGTCTTCATAATCTAAACTTCATAATCTTCATAAACTTCATTTATTGTGTGGACAGTCAGAGGCTTTTTCCCAGGGCTGAAATGGTTGCCACAAGAGGACACAGGTTTAATGTGCTGGGGAGTAGGTACAGGGGAGATGTCAGGGGTAAGTTTTTACACAGAGAGTGGTGAGTGCGTGGAATGGGCTGCCGGTGACGGTGGTGGAGGCGGATACGGGAGGGTCTTTTAAATGACTTTTGGATAGGTACATGGAGTTTAGAAAAATAGAGGGCTATAGGTAAGCCTGGTAATTTCTAAGGTAAGGACATGTTCAGCACAGCATTGTGGGCCGAAGGGCCTGTATTGTGCTGTAGGTTTTCTGTGTTTCTATGTTTCATAAGGTCTCCCCTCAGCCTCTGACACTGCAGAGAAAACAACCCAGGTCTGTCCAACCTCTCCTTACGTACCCACACAAACCAGCACACTATTAGTTTCTTTTTGTTTTCATTTTGCACTACTTATCTATATTTCTTGCTGCAACTCACGTTTTTTAAATTATTTTGAAACTGTACTGCCGGCGCATAACAACAAATTTCACAATGTATGGCAGCGATATCAGACCGGATTCGGATTCTGGTTCTGAGGCTGACGAGGTCACCTCATGGAGCTGTATAAACTCAAGGGGGGCATTTATAGGATGAATGGGCATGGTTTTTCACCTAGGGTTAGGGAATGAAGAACTAGGTGCCATAGATCCAGGGTGAGAGGGTTAAAAGGGACCTGACATGGAGAGTGGTTCGAGCTGCAGAGGAAGTGGTTAAGGTTAAGGCAGCTGCAATAACAACGTGCATGGCATGGTTAGGAAAGGTTCAGAGCGATCTGGGCAAATGCTTGCAAATGGAACCAGATCACGTGGGCATCTTGTTCAGCATGGAAGAGTTGGGCAGAATGGCCTGTCTCTGTGTTGCATGACTTCATTTTGCCTCTTTCACTGGAGTTATCTTTTCTGACTCGAGTGACTTCGGGGAAACACAGCCAAAGGAACAGAAACATCTACGGGATCCCGGAGTCAACAACAAGATAAGCAGGTCGCCTGATTGGCGCGATATGAGGTCAGGGACAAATCAACACCCAGAAAACTGTGTTTTGCCGCTTATCTTCACCGTACTGCCACAGCTATCAGGAGGCAGCAGTACAAGGAACGCATCTCGACAATTGTACATCCAACCATCTGGTGCTCACTCGGTCCTGTCCTGCACTGAACTGAGTTGAATTGACTTTATTTCTTACACCCTTCATATACATGAGGAGTAAAAATCTCCGTCTAAATATGCAATGTTCAGTTTATAGTAATTTGTAATAAATACTATGTACAACAGAACAGTCAATGTAAAAGAAATACAATTCTATCAGCATGAGTTGATCAGTCTGATGGCCTGGTGGAAGAAGCTGTCCCGGAGCCTGTTGGTTCTGGCTTTTATGCTGCAGTACTGTTTCCTGAATGGTAGCAACTGGAACAGTTTGTGGTTGGGGTGACTCGGGTCCCCAATGACCCTTTGGGCCCTTTTTACACACCTGTCTCTGTAAATGTCCTGAATAGTGGGAAGTTCACAACCACTGATGCGCTGGGCTGTCCGCACCACTCTCTGCAGAGTCCTGCGATTAAGGGGGGCACAGTTCCCACACCAATTGTACCCCTGTAGAAAGTTCTTAGGATTTGGGGACTCGTGCTAAACTTCAACCGTCTGAGGTGAAAGAGGTGCTTTTGTGCCTTTTTCACCACAGCCAGTATATACAGATCACGTGAGGTCCTCGGTGATGTTTATGCCGAGGAACTTGAAGCTGTTCACCCTCTGGACTCCAGATCCATTGATGTCAATAGGGGTTAGCCTGTCTCCATTCCTCCTGTAATCCACAACCAGCTCCTCTGTTTTTGCGACGTTGAGGGAGAGGTTGTTTTCTTGACACCACTGTGTCAGGGTGATGACTTCTTCTCTGTAGGCTGCCTCGTTATTATTTGAGATTAGGCCAATCAGTGTAGTGTTGTCAGCAAATTTAATTCGCAGATTGGAGCTGTGGGTGGCGACACAGTCATGGGTATACAGAGAGTAAAGGAGGGGCTTAGGACACAGCCCTGAGGGGCTCCTGTGTTGAGAGTCAGAGGGGTGGAGGTGAGGGAGCCCACTCTTACCACCTGCCAGCGATCTGACAGGAAGTCCAGGATCCAGCTACACAAGGCAGGGTGAAGACTGAGGTCTCTGAGCTTCTTGTTGAGCCTGGAGGGAATAATAGTGTTGAATGCTGAACTGTAGTCCAAGAACAGCATTCTCACACAAGCATTCTTGTTCTTCTCCAGATGTGTAAGGACAGTGTGTAGAGCTGTGGCTATTGTGTCATCTGTCGATCGGTTGTGTCGGTAGGTGAATTGTAGGGGGTCCAGTGTGGGTGGTAGCAAGCTGCAGATGTAATCCTTGACCAGCCTCTCAAAGCATTTGCTTATTACTGAGGTGAGTGTGACAGGATGCCAGTTGTTCAGACATGTTACCTTGGTCTTTGGTCTTTTTAGGAACAGGGACAATGGTGGATGTTTTGAAGCAGTAAGGCAATCTACACTGGGAGAGGGAGAGATTAAAAATGTCTGTAAGCACACCTGCCAGTTGTGCTGCACACATCCTGAGTACCCGCCCTGGGATGTCGTCCAGTTCCCCTCGGCTCCTGAACTGAGCCTGAAATCTATGGGATGAGAGAGAGGTAGAGAGAAAGAGACAGAGTGAGATAGAGTGAGAGAGAGAGAGAGAGAGTAAGAGAGAGATAGAGAGAGTGGGAGTAGGGTAGAGGGAGAGAGGGAAGAGAGTGAGAAAGAGTGAGAGAGAGAGAGTGAAAGGAGTAGAGGGAGAGAGGGAAGAGAGTGAGAGAGAGAGAGAGAGAGAGAGAGAGAGAGAGAGAGAGAGAGAGAGAGAGAGAGAGAGAGACAGAGAGAGAAAAAAAAGAAAAAGTCAGCTTTCATGGCTTCACTGTCCGGAGCAAGGCAACATTGACCTGATGTTTGTAATGGCTGAGCGGTTACGATGCTTGGGCAAGGTGGTGGACGGTTTCCAACGTGTATGGGTCAGCGGCTTGAAGAGAGAAGGGGAAGAATTTGTATCGTAATGCGTGTTATGTGCTGCGACGGTATTGGATAAGATGATGGGCCTGTCCTGCTGGGCTCAACACAGTGTCATGAGATAGATTTCTCAGTAACACGATCATCATGGTTCAGAACACTCAGAGGATTTTGTTAATGAATACATGATGATATTTTCATATAAAAACACAATGCAAAGATAAGGTATTCTCTTAAAAGTTAATGTCCCGTTGTGTGGCGCGCTGATTGGAAGCTGCCTCTGCCTCTGTGGTGTCATGGGGACGGTTTCCAGCTGAATCAGCAGCTAAGGGGGGAACTTGCTGAAATATGGAGACTGCTCCCTCCTCCCCCCACCTCGTGTAACGTGCACAGTGTCTGACCTCTGAAGAGAAGCTCAGGAACTGTGTCGCTCAGAATACAACATTCAAGTTTGCTTGCCTTGTGGACATTGAAACATCTGGTGAAATGGCCTTTAGTGTCGCCGACTGACATGCGCGGGGATGAGATGGGGGCACCAACACAGCATGCCCACATTTCCCAGTGGAACGTCCTGCTGCCGTCTGTATGCTCTCCCCGTGACAGCGAGGGTTTCCTCCCTGGTGCCCCGGTTCTCCTCCCCCACCACATTCCGCAGACATGCAGGTTAATAGGTTAATTGTCCTGTGATTAGGCTCAGGTTAAATCGGGGGTCCGAAGGGCTGGCCGCACTATATCTCAAAATCAGAATCAAGTTTAATATCATCAGCCCATGTTGTGAAATAAATAAATAATAGACAACAATTAAAAGCAAAAACAGCAAACTTGCTCCTCCCACCCAGATACATACACACTCCTCTAACCCCAGCAAAGGCCTCCAGCCTGCAGTGGACACAGGCCTGGGCCTGCAGACATTGGGTTTTGTATTCCCCAGCAGACTCACAGGGATTAGCAGACTTGGTTCCAGCCAATAGGCCTTAACTTCCGGATTTCCGATTCGACTTTTGGACCTTGATCCTCGTCATTATCCCAGGGCATGCTAATCACCGAACACCAGGGCTTGATCTCTGCTCTCGCCAGTGATGGGACCCTGAACACTAGGCCTGGGAGTCTGTTCTCACCGATTCAGGAACCCAGGGGGTCATGGGGGACCTTCGACTCTGGAACCTGGGTGGGGTGGGGGGGGGGGTCCATATCCACTTTCTGCAGGTCCAGCCACTGACACCCTACCATGGATGTCCCACAGCTGCACCACTGGCCTTCAAACATGCAGCAAAGATTTAGACACCAGCCTGATCTCTGATTCCCCACATCTTTGTTCCTAAACCCTAACTCCATGCTTTGCACCCAAAACCATCCTTACCAACCTAAAAAAAAATTAAAAATTGAACATGTAACAAACAGCTAAACCTCAGCCACGACTCGATGGGGGTATGACTGGTCGCTCTTGAAAGTAAACCATGCTCCCCTCACCCAGGGGAGTTGCCTGGCGCTAACACCATCAGCTCATTAGTGGGTTTCAGATTCCGATCCTGTATATAGAAACTTGCAGTGAAATGCATTGTTTGCGTTAACAGCCAACATGTGGTTGTCCTGGGACAGGCCGCAAGTGTCACCACGCATTCTGGCGCCAACACAGCATACCCACAATGCTTAGTGAGCGACAACACACACAAACAACAAAACAGTAACATTAAAATAAGCCACTTCTCCACCCTCCCAACTCACAGACACAATGCTCTAGCCCAGGATGGGCCTCTTTGACCTCCAGCCTCCAGTAGACTTGGATTTACAAACTTTGGGCCTTCAACTTCCCCAGCAGATACAAATGTTCACAGACTCGGGACTCTGAGCATCGGGTTTCTCCTTTGGGGATCTGATCTTCAGTATTGATTCTAGGACTTGCCAATGAAACAGATAAGGACACTGGGTGAGGATCTGAACTCCCAGACTAGAACCCCAGGTGAGGCCTCAAACTCCATTCTCACCAACCCTCGCACCTTGGGGGGGTCACTGGCCCTCATATCTCCCGCCTACACGGAACACTAATCCCGAAACACGCCTACAACTCCCTGACCTGGGATGGGGGCAGGAGCACCAGTCCTTGCCGTTACTGATCTGGAGGGGAGTGAGTGACTCTGGAGGGGAGTGTGTGTGTGAGTGACTCTGGAGGGGAGTGTGTGTGAGTGACTCTGGAGGGGAGTGTGTGTCTTTGGAGGGAAGAGTGTATGACTCTGGAGGGGAGAGTGTGTGACTCTGGAGGGGAGAGTGTGTGAGTGACTCTGGAAGGGAGTGTGTGTCTTTGGAGGGAAGAGTGTATGACTCTGGAGGGGAGTGTGAGTGTCTCTGGAGGGGAGTGAGTGACTCTGGAGGGGAGTGAGTGACTGGAGGGGAGAGTGAGTGACTCTGGAGGGGAGAGTGTGTCTCTGGAGGGGAATGAGTGACTCTGGGGGTATCTGAGTGACACTGGAGGGGAGTGTGTGTGACTCTGGAGGGGAGAGTGTGACTCTGGATGGGAGTGTGTCCTCTGGAGGGGAGAGTGTGACTCTGGAGGGGAGAGTGTGTGACTCTGGAGGGGAGTGTGTGACTCTGGAGGGGAGTGAGTGACTGGAGGGGAGTGTGAGTGACTCTGGAGGAGAGTGAGTGACTCTGGAGGGGAGTGTGAGTGTCTCTGGAGGGGAGTGTGTGACTCTGGAGGGGAGTGAGTGACTCTGGAGGGGAGTGAGTGACTCTGGAGGGCAGTGTGAGTGTCTCTGGAGGGGAGTGTGTGACTCTGGAGGGGAGAGTGAGTGACTCTGGAGGGGAGTGAGTGACTCTGGGGGGGAATCTGAGTGACTCTGGAGGGGAGTGTGTGTGACTCCGGAGGGGAGAGTGAGTGACTCTGGATGGGAGTGTGTCCTCTGGAGGGGAGTGTGTGACTCTGGAGGGGAGAGTGAGTGACTCTGGAGGGGAGTGAGTGACTCTGGGGGGGGAATCTGAGTGACTCTGGAGGGGAGTGTGTGTGACTCCGGAGGGGAGAGTGAGTGACTCTGGATGGGAGTGTGTCCTCTGGAGGGGAGTGTGTGTTAGTGAGTCTGGAGGGGAGTGAGTGACTCTGGAGGGGAGAGTGTGTGACTCTGGAGGGGAGTGTGTGACTCTGGAGGGGAGTGAGTGACTGGAGGGGAGTGTGAGTGACTCTGGAGGAGAGTGAGTGACTCTGGAGGGGAGTGTGAGTGTCTCTGGAGGGGAGTGTGTGACTCTGGAGGGGAGTGAGTGACTCTGGAGGGGAGAGTGAGTGACTCTGGAGGGGAGTGAGTGACTCTGGGGGGGAATCTGAGTGACTCTGGAGGGGAGTGTGTGTGACTCCGGAGGGGAGAGTGAGTGACTCTGGATGGGAGTGTGTCCTCTGGAGGGGAGTGTGTGACTCTGGAGGGGAGAGTGAGTGACTCTGGAGGGGAGTGAGTGACTCTGGAGGGGAGTGTGTGTGACTCCGGAGGGGAGAGTGAGTGACTCTGGATGGGAGTGTGTCCTCTGGAGGGGAGTGTGTGTTAGTGAGTCTGGAGGGGAGTGAGTGACTCTGGAGGGGAGTGAGTGACTGGAGGGGAGAGTGAGTGACTCTGGAGGGGAGAGTGTGTCTCTGGAGGGGAGTGAGTGACTCTGGGGGGGAATCTGAGTGACTCTGGAGGGGAGTGTGTGTGACTCTGGAGGGGAGAGTGAGTGACTCTGGATGGGAGTGTGTCCTCTGGAGGGGAGATTGTGTGACTCTGGAGGGGAGTGAGTGACTGGAGGGGAGTGTGTGACTCTGGAGGAGAGTGTGAGTGACTCTGGAGGGGAGAGTGAGTGACTCTGGAGGGGAGTGAGTGACTCTGGAGGGGAGAGTGAGTGACTGGAGGGGAGTGAGTGATTCTGGAGGGGAGTGTGTGTGACTGGAGGGGAGTGTGTGTGTCTCTGGAGGGGGTTGTGAGTGATTCTGGAGGGGAGAATGTGTGACTCTGGAGGGGAGTGAGTGACTGGAGGGGAGCGTGTGACTCTGGAGGGGAGTGTGAGTGATTCGATGGGAGAGTGAGTGACTCTGGAGGGGAGTGAGTGACTGGAGGGGAGAGTGAGTAACTCTGGAGGAGAGTGAGTGACTCTGGAGGGGAGTGTGAGTGTCTCTGGAGGGGAGTGTGTGACTCTGGAGGAGAGTGAGTGACTCTGGAGGGGAGTGTGAGTGTCTCTGGAGGGGAGTGTGTGACTCTGGAGGGGGGTGAGTGACTGGAGGGGAGTGTGTGACTCCGGAGGGGAGAGTGAGTGACTCTGGAGGGGAGTGAGTGACTCTGGGGGGGGGAATCTGAGTGACTCTGGAGGGGAGTGTGTGTGACTCCGGAGGGGAGAGTGAGTGACTCTGGATGGGAGTGTGTCCTCTGGAGGGGAGTGTGTGTTAGTGAGTCTGGAGGGGAGTGAGTGACTCTGGAGGGGAGTGTGAGTGACTCTGGAGGGGAGAATGAGTGACTCTGGAGGGGAGAATGAGTGACTCTGGAGGGGAGTGTGTGCTCTGGAGGGATGGGTGAGTGGTCTCTGTAACCCACAGACCCAGCAACCACTGTAGTTGAGCTCAGATGTACACGGAGGTGAAGTGAAACAGCTCGGGACTGGAGCAGACAAGCAGAAGTCTCATCAGCAGGTGGTAATAGTCGAAGATCGAGGCCCACCATGAGTGCTGGAATGCTACAGATTAGCAAAGAGACTCAAAGTTGCTTCAGGTTATGGCTGTGCAGCACCCCACCCATACATTCCTGACGGGAGACAAAAGACTGAAAGAGGAGGTGAGAACACAAAGTACAGAACAACCTGCTGGAGAACTCAACAGGTCAGGCAGCATCGACCAAAATCAGAATAAGATATAGTACCAGTATCGTATGTCATGAAACGTCAGCAGCACAGTACAATGCATAAAACTTACTACAAATTACAATCAGAAATATATACCATATCTATGTACAGTTTCTAAGAATGCTTAATCAAACAATACTGGATATTGATATCACTGAAATATTACTGTAATATTAAATTGAACCTCTCCTCCCTGCTCAGCTATAAACTCCAGCTCTATCTAGAATGCACCTCAACATGGTTCAGTTTACTGTGCAAT
Source organism: Mobula birostris (assembly GCF_030028105.1). Classification (NCBI taxonomy): domain Eukaryota; kingdom Metazoa; phylum Chordata; class Chondrichthyes; order Myliobatiformes; family Myliobatidae; genus Mobula; species Mobula birostris. The sequence continues at coordinate 3,161,028 of NC_092385.1, forward strand.
ACATCTACTATATAGATATCTGAGGCACAGGAAATTTTAAATTGTCCCATTCAGGCCTAAAGTTTAATCACTGTGGAGCATTTCTTACTCCTGTGGGACAGCGTCTTTTCTGGCAGGATGGTGCGGTCACTCTGCTTTGTTGGAGAGACGTGTGGCTGTGAAACGATCTCAGGCTCTGGGGCCTCCTCCATGGTGATTGTAGGAGTTGATTCTGGAACTGCAAGACGTGGTTCTGACAGCTCTGGAGCTGATTCTGGAACTGCAAGACGTGGTTCTGACAGCTCTGGAGTTGATTCTGGAACGGCAGGTTGTGGTTCTGATAGCTCTGGAGTTGATTCTGGAACTGCAGGATGTGGTTCTGACAGCTCTGGAGTTGATTCTGGAATGGCAGGATGTGGTTCTGACAGCTCTGGACACCTTTTTTCTGGACATGTTGGCAATCCGAGCAGTGAATGTCCAGCTTCACTGGACGATGTGGACCATAATGTGTGAGTACAGTATCTGACATCACTATCTCCTTTACCTTTTGTAAAGCCACCACACACTGCTCTGTCCATTACCATTTGTTCCTCATCCGTAGCAATGAGTTTGTGAGGAGAAGTGCAATGGACAGGTTTGGCAGGAACCTGTTATAGTAACTGACAAATCCTAAAAAGGCCCACAACTGTGACTCGTCCTTTGGCCTTGGGGCATCCACCACTGCTAGCATTTTCTCAGCACCCTAGTGTACCACTTGTGCGTCAATGGTATGACCACAGTAAGTGACGCTTCCTTTAAAAATTCACATTTATTGCATTGTGCCCTGAGCCCACAAGCTTCTAATCTTTTTAACATTGTCTTGAGATTTTGGAGATGTTCCTTGTCATCCTCACTGATGTCATCCAGGTAACACTGAGTGCCTGGGCAGCCCTGCAGCTCCTGGTCCAGAGCTTTCTTCCAGAGTGCCGGTGGAGATGCTGTTCCAAAAATAAGTCTAATATAGCAATCAAGCCCTTTGTGAGTGTTTATGGTGAGAAACACTTTGGACTTCCTTCCATCTCCATCTGTAGGTAGGCCTCAGCGAAGTCCACTTTGCTGAAGTGTTTTCATCCAGAAACGTTTGCAAAGATATCCTCTATTCTGGGCAGAGGGTATTGATCTACTTTCAGCGCTTGGTTGATGGTGACCTCAAGGTCGCCACAGATCACGACAGACCCATTCTTCTTGGCTACTGGGAGCATTGGCATTGCCCATGGGCTCCACTCAACCGTGGAAAGATTTTCTTCAGACTCCATGTGACCAAGCTCAACGGCTACTTTATCACGTATGATATAAGGAACTGGATGGGTTTTGTAAAACTTGGGCGTGGCATTTTTTGTTTAGCACTATTTTACCCTTGATATTTTTGAGTTTTCCAATTCCATCCTTGAACACTGTTGTGGCATCATCCAGTACCTTTCTTAATTCTCTTCCAGTTGACTCTGTTGCCGGGGATATGGTGTGCAGATGGATCTCCAATCAAGTTGTAGTTGTCTCAGCCAATCATGGTCCCACAATGTTGGCCCCCCTGTTTTTATCACATACAAGACCAAGGTGGCTTGTTTGTTGTAGTATTTCACTGTTACGAATGTCATTCCCACAAGAGGTCTTTTCTCTAGTATAAGTTCTTAGTTGTGGGCACGTGGCCAACGGCATTGGACTAGCTACCTGAAGGTTGTGAGTTCGAGCCCCAGCCGAGGGAACGTGTTATGTCCTTGAGTAAGGCACTTAATCACACATTGCTCTGCGACGACACTGGTGCTAAGCTGTATGGGTCCTAATGCCCTTCCCTTTGACAACATTGGTGTCGTGGAGAGGAGAGACTTGCAGCATGGGCAACTGCTGGTCTTCCATACAACCTTGCCCAGGCTTGCGCCCTGGAGAGTGAAGATTTTCCAGGCGCAGGTCCATGGTCTTGCAAGACTAACGGATGCCTTTATATATAAGTTCTTAGTTGGATATCTGCAGGCTTCAGTTTAGTACCTTGTCTTAAATATATCTACTAAGGAAGTCTCCACTGCTTCATCGTGCAGAGAATTCCACAGATTCACCACTCTCTGGGAAAAGCAGTTCCTCCTCATCTCTGTCCTTACTCCCCCAAATCTTGAGGCTATGTCCCCTAGTTCTAGTCTCACCTACCAGTGGAAACAACTTTCCTGCCTCTATCTTATCCATCATAATTTTCATAATATCTTTCATAATTTTTTATGTTTCTGTAAGATCTCCTCTTATCCTTCTGAATTCCAGCGAGTACATCTCTCCTCATAGTCTAACCCCTTCATCTTTGGAATCAACCTGGTGAACCTCCTCTATACTGCCTCAAAGCCAGTATATCCCTCCTCAAGTGAGGAGACCAGAACCTCACACAGTACTCCAGGTGCGGCCTCACCAGTACCCTGTATAGTTGCAGCATAACCTCCCTGCTCTTGAATTCAATCCCTCTCTCAATGGCCAACATTCCATTTGCCTTCTTGATAACCTGCTGCACCTGCAAACCAACCTTTTGTGATTCATGCTCTAGCACTCCCAAATCCCTCTGCACAACAACATGCTGCAATCTTTCACCATTTAAATAATAATCTGATCTTCCATTTTCCTTCCAAAGTGGATGATCTCACATTTATCAACATTGTACTCCATCTACCAGAGCCTTGCCCATTCACGTAACCTATCTATATCTCTCTGCAGACTCTCTGTATCCTCTGGAACAATTTGCTTTTTCACTCAATTGCTGTGGCTGTGAGAGTGTACAGCAGGATGGGACTGACTGTCAATACCACCAAGACAGAAGTGGTTTGCCAATGGAGTACCAGTGTCCCACCCACTCTGCCTGCCTTCACTGTTGGTGATGGGAACTGAGGTGATGTGCCCGCAGCACATCCCCGGACTGTGTTGGTTGTTGATGCAAGTGCACATTTCACTGGATGTTTTGATGTGCAGGTGATAAATACTGGCAATCTGTAAAATCTTTAGAGCTGGTGGTAGAATCAGACACAGTCATTACATTTAGGTGACATTTAGCCAGACACTTAAAAAGGCAGGGGATCAGAGGATACAGTCCTAATGAGGGCAAATGGGTTTAGTGTAGATGAGTAACAAAGCCATCATGCTTCCAATGGGCCGAAGGGCCTGTTCCTGGGCTGGATGGTCTTAGTTACCTGTTCCCAAAACCATCCCTACAAGCCTGAACAAACTGCTAAATCTGAGGCACGACATTGTCAGATGTGGCAGCTTGGTGTCTTGACCATAACGTTTACTTAATTATTTATCGAGACACATCACGGAGCAAACGCTTCCGGGCCTTCGAGACGCACCACCCATCAACCCCGCGATTTAACCCCAGCCTAATCACGGGGCAATTTACAATGACAAATTAACCTACTAAGCGGTACGTCTCTGGACTGCGGGAGGAAACCGGAGCACCCGGAGGAAACCCACACGGTCACGAGGAGAACGTACAAACTCCTTACAGACAGCGATGGGAATTGAACCCAGGTTACTGGTACTGTAAAGCGTAAATGACACTTTTCCCCACAGGTTTTGATGTACTAGATAACTAGATCTGAATTTGAATCGCTACGAATTCAGGTGTGTACGTGGGGCAAGGTCCAACTGGCGATCTGTTAAAGTCAGCAGCAGAACACAAGAATCATTACACAAACTTACACAACACAGTCCAGCTGGAGAGAGACAGAGCCAAGCACAGTAAAGGCAGCGAGATGGAAAGGACTTGGCCACTAATTGATATTTCTCGGTAAGGAATTTCCTTGGACAATCGGCTGATGAAAGCAATGGATAGTTAAAGTGGTGCAGAGGGGGAACTGGGTCTCAGCGGTTCAGCAGCAACAGTCATCATCATCATTATCGTTAAGTGCCGTGTCGTATGAGGTGGGACATCATAGTCCATGACCATCATTGTTCTTGGCAAATTTTTCTACAGGAGTGGTTTGCCATTGCCTTCTTCTGAGCAGTGTCTTTACAAGATTGGTGACCCCAACCATTACCAATACTCTTCAGAGATTGTCTGCCTGGCATCAGTGGTCATATAACCAGGACTTGTGACCTGCACCAGCCACTCATCCGACCACCCACCACCTGCTCCATGGCTTCACGCGACCAAAATCGGGGTGGGGGGAAGCAGGTGCTACACCTTGCCCAAGGGTGGCCTGCAGGCTAGCGGAGGGAAGGAGCACCTTACACCTCCTTTGGTAGAGACGTATCTCCACCCCGCCTCCCTAACAGCTATAGTAAACATGGATTTACTGAGAGGGGTTTCCTTCAGGAAGAAATATGTCAGCAAACATCAGTGTGCTAGTAACACTCAGGAAGACAAACTCCACTGGTTGATACAGCATCCTGCACCCCCAACATCACTACACCTCCATCTATAAACTTATAGACCAGATTCAGGTTTAATATCACCGACACATCTTGTGAAATTTGCTAACTTTGCGGCAGCAGCACAATGCAATACATGATAAAAATACTGAATTAGAGTGTCTGTTTATGTACTGTATGTGTGTGTGTATAGTTAAATTACAATAAGCAATGCAAAAACAGAAATAAAAAAAAGTAGTGAGGTAGTGTTCGTGGGTTCAATGTCCATTTAGGAATTGGATGGCAGAGGGGAAGAAGCTGCTCCTGAATCACTGAGTGTGTGTCTTCAGGCTCCTGTACCTCCTCCCTGATGGTAACAACGAGAAGAGGGCATGGCCTGGGTGATGATAGACGCTGCCTTTCTGAGCTAATGCTCCTTGAAGATGCCTTGGATACTACGGAGGCTAGTACCTGTGATGAAGCTGACTAATTTTTACAGTTCTCTGCAGTTCACTTCATTCCTGTGCAGTAGACACCCCCCACCCTCACTATAACAGACGGTGACGTAGCCAGTCAGAATCTACAACACCATCTACAGATTGTTGCTGGCAGAATCTCAGATGGTGACAAGGAGGCCTACAGGAGTGAGGTAGATCAGCTGGATTAGTGGAGGTGCATCACAACCTTGCACTCAGTGTCTGTTAGACCAAGGAATTGGCTGAGGACTTCAGGAAGGGAAAGTTGAGGGAACATGCACCAGTTGTCATTTAGGAGCCTGTAGTGGAAAGGGTGAGCAGCTTCAAATTCCTTCATCTCAGAAGTTCTGTCCTGGGCCCAGCATCTCTGAAGGTCTAACCTGGGCCTAACATCTACTTTATTCAGAATTTGAGGAGATATGGTATGTCATCAGAAACTCTATTAAATTTCTGCTGATACAAAGTGGAGAGTGTTCTGACTGGTTGCATCACTGTCTGGTATGAAGTGCGGGATCTGAAAAAAAAGCTGCAGAGGGTTGTAAATTCAGCCAGCTCCATCACAGGCACTAGCCTCCCCATGACTGAGAACATCATCAAAGGCGATGCCTCACGAAGGCAGGACCACCGTGGAGGGCCTCCCTCCACCATCCAGTGAGTTTGCGGTTGTGGAATCAGTTCAGAGTAGTGGTGAGAGAAGCTGTCCACACTGGGTCAGGGGCCTGATGCTTGTCTGGTAATCAAATCACAAACAAGGGAAAATCTGCAGGTGCCGGAAATCTGAGCAACACACACAAAGTGCTGGGGGAACTCAGCAGGCCAGGCAGCGTCTATGGAAAAATGTATAGTCAACTTTTCAGGCTGAAACCCTTCTGCAGGATGAACGGTCCTGAAGGGTTCGAAGGCTTTTGGCCTGAAACGTCGACTGTACGTTTTTCCATAGATGCTGCCTGGCCAGCTGAGTTTCTGCAGTTTTGTGTGTGCTAGTTGTAGGGTAATAACTGTTCCTGAACCTGGTGTTGTGGGACTTAAGGCTCCTGTACCTCCTTCCCAAGGTAGATGTGAGGTGAAGGGAGTGTAGAGGGACCCTGGTTACTCAACCTCCTGCTATTTGGAAGATTTCTCCTCTTGTCTCCAAGCATGTGGGGATTTGGTGGGTGAGGAAGAACTCTGAGCGTGCCCGCCAGTTGTATTCCCAAGTGTCCGCGGGATTGACAACATGTATATCCTTTCTTCCCTGAACCTTTGCCCCGAAACCCTCAGTCCCCACAGCAACAAACTCATGTTCGAGAGTGCCAGAGGCTGAGGGGAGATCTGATAGATTCTGAGGGGCATAGACAGAGCAGACAGACAGTATTGTTTTCCCAGGGTGGAAACCTCATGCATCTTTTTACCTTCATCTTGCACCTTGTTTTCTACCTGTACTGCACCTCCTCTGGAGCTGCTACATTTTATTCTGAATTCTGTTATTGTTTTACCTCGTACTATCTCAACACTCTGTGTAATCAAGTGATTTGAGGGTAGAACCAATAAAAGTTTATGAAGTTTTGAGAGACATAGATAGAGTAGAGAGCCTGTAACCTTTTCCCAGGGTTGAAAGGTCAAATATGAGAGAACATGTATTTCAGCTGAGAGGAGGAAAGTTTAAAGGAGACGAGAGGGGCGAGTTCTTCACAGAGCGCTTGGAATTTGCCGCCAGGGTGATGGTAGAAAAAAATACAATAGAGGCTGTTCAGAACCTGTAAGGCTGACAGAGACCATAAGATACAGGAGCAGAATGAGGCCATTTGGCCCATCGAGTCTGCTCTACCATTTCATCATGGCTGATCTATTTTTCCCCTCAGCCCCAATCTCCTGCCTTCTCACGTATCGCTTCATGCCCTGACTAATCAAGAATCTATCAACCTCTGCCTTAAATATACCCAATAGACTGGCCTCCACAGCTGCCTGTAGCAACAAATTCCACAGATTCACCACTGTCTGGCTAAAGAAGTTCCTCTCATCTCTGTTCTAAAAGGACACCCCACTACTCTGAGGCTGTGTCCGCTGCTCTTCGACACTCCCACCATAGGAAACGTCCTCTCCACATCCACTCTATCAAGGCCTTTCACCATTTGATAAGTTTCAATGAGGTCACCCCCCCATTCTTCTAAATTCTAGTGAACACAGGCCCAGAACCATCAAATGTTCTTCATGTGACAAGCCATTCAATCCTGGAATGATTTTCATGAACCTTCTTTGAAACCTCTCCAGTTTCAGCACATTCTTTCTAAGATAAGGAGCCTAAAACTGCTCACAATACCCTAAGCGAGTCCTCATCAGTGCTTTACAGAGCCTCAATGTTACATCCTTGCTTTTATATTCTAGTCTTCTTCAAACGAATGCTCACATTGCATTTTCCTTCCGCACCACAATGGAGAATGGAGAGACATACGTTGTGTGCGGATGGTGGCATCATGGTTTAATTTGGTACTGTGCTTGGCACAGACACTGTGAGCTGAATAGCCCTTTCCTGTGCTGTACTCTGCAGGCACAATTGCCTTCCCAGTAACTGTACAAACAAACTCACATTTCAACACAGCTGAAGATGATGAAATGTTTCACCAGAATATCCATGTCAGGTGAAGACCCGTGCAGTCCACGCCTTGCTAACCAACCTATCACCCTGCATACCATCAAAGGCCCCACACTCACTTGCATTATGCACAACGGCTGAAATCTCTCCGGGCTGAGGAATGGGATTTGTTTCACGGATCTGTCCAGGATGTTTCTGAGTGCTGCTCGGAACTCCGATCCATCCTGGGTGGCTGGGATGGAGTCTGACCTCTGATTGTGAAGCCAGGGAGCTGCTACTTTACATCGAGGCAGATTGCAGCCATTTCCTCTTGTATGGGTGACATGGGAACGCCTGACCTCCCTCTGAGGACAGAAGGGATTGGATCCCAAATGGGAATCAGCGGCAGGCATTGTGACCTCTCTCCTCTGCTTCTACCTCCATCAGTCAACAGTTACAGAGGAGAAACAGACAAGGTGACCCATCGACTAGATACTGGGCAGAATGCCTCCCGTCAGCTCACCAAACCCCCTCTGCAACCCCCATCACTGTCGTCCACTCCCCCCCCCTGATCTTCCCTATTAAACCCCTCCCCTCAGACTCATTTCTGTGGGAGCAGGAGGCATTATCAGAGAGTCACACTGTGGGAGGGGTGGTACCGAGGGAGGGTCACACTGTGGGAGGGGTGGTACCAAGGGAGGGTCACACTTTGGGAGGGGTGGTACCAAGGGAGGGTCACACTGTGGAGAGGTGGTACCGAGGGAGGGTCACACTGTGGGAGGGGTGGTACTGAGGGAGAGTCACACTGTGGGAGGGGTGGTATTCAGGGAGAGTCACACTGTGAAGAATACCCCACATTCCTATCAATAATCCCTGTCCCAGGTTCTAATGTCACACACACTCTGAGAGGTAATCCATAGTGGCTACTTAACCCTCAGACTGGCATGTCTTTGGGCTGTGGTTGGAAACTGGGGCCAGGGGGTTACAGGGAAAGCATTAAAACCACACAGACTGAGAGCCAGAGGTAAGGATCAAACCTGTAACCTGTGTCTCTGGGGACTCCATTCTCGCTAGGGAAGGAGGGAGATTTGTTTCTGGAGTACAGGAGGCATCAGGGGGACCTCAGGAGTGTCGTGTTGAATGATGGTAGGCCGTGAATCTACTGAATGGAGGGGCCGCATCGAGGGGCAGACAGGCCTGCTGTTTTTGTTCATGTTACTTCTATTTTGGAGTTAAAGTTGAATTGGTTTTTAATTGTCACACGTACTGAGGTACAATGAGAAGCTTGTCCTGCACACTGTTGACACAGATCAGATCATTACACAGTGCATTGGGCCACTCCGGTAGCACAGTGGTTATAACAGCTCGGGGCATTGGAGTTCAGAGTTCAATTCTGGCAACTCCTGTGAGGAGGTTTGTACCTTCTGCCCGTGAGTACATGGGATTTCTCTCACAGCCCAAAGGTGTTTGAGTTAGTAGGTTAATTGTCCTGTGACTACATGAAGGTTGAGTGGCTGGATTGCTGGGCAGCCGGAGAGCTTGCTCTCCAAATAAAGCGGATTACATGTAATGTTTACGTCTTTCACTGTAGAACTGTCGGAAAACAACATGTTTGCATCAGTCAGTGATAATAATCCTGATTCCGGTTCTGGAACGGGACCATGTGCAGTAAAACTGTTTAGTCATAGTAGTAGTCATAGTCACACTTTATTGATCCCAGGGGAAATTGGTTTTCGTTACAGTTGCACCATAAATAATTAAATAGTAATAAAACCATAAATAGTTAAATAGTAATATGTGAATTATGCCAGGAAGTAAGTCCAGGACCAGCCTATTGGCTCAGGGTGTCTGACCCTCCAAGGGAGGAGTTGTAAAGTTTGATGGCCACAGGCAGGAATGACTTCCTATGACGCTCTGTGTTGTATCTCGGTGGAATGAGTCTCTGGCTGAATGTACTCCTGTGCCCACCCAGTACATTATGTAGTGGATGGGAGACATGGTCCAAGATGGCATGCAACTTGGACAGCATCCTCTTTTCAGACACCACCGTGAGAGAGCCCAGTTCCATCCCCACAACATCACTGGCCTTACAGATGAGTTTGTTGATTCTGTTGGTGTCTGCTACCCTCAGCCTGCTGCCCCAGCACACAACAGCAAACATGATAGCACTGGCCACCACAGACTCGTAGAACATCCTCAGCATCATCCGGCAGATGTTAAAGGACCTCAGTCTCCTTAGGAAATAGAGACGGCTCTGACCCTTCTTGTAGACAGCCTCAGTGTTCTTTGACCAGTCCAGTTTATTGTTAATTCGTATCCCCAGGTATTTGTAATCCTCCACCATGTCCACACTGACCCCCTGGGATGGAAACAGGGGTCACCAGCACCTTAGCTCTCCTCAGGTCTACCACCAGCTCCTTAGTCTTTTTCACATTAAGCTGCAGATAATTCTGCTCACACCATGTGACAAAGTTTCCTACCGTAGCCCTGTACTCAGCCTCATCTCCCTTGCTGAGGCATCCAACTATGGCAGAGTCATCTGAGAACTTCTGAAGATGACCAGACTCTGTGCAGTAGTTGAAGTCCGATGTGTAAATGGTGAAGAGAAAGGGAGACAAGACAGTCCCCTGTGGAGCCCCAGTGCTGCTGATCACTCTGTCGGACACACAGTGTTGCAAGCACACGTACTAGGTGTCGTAGGTCATAGGTCATAGCACATAGAACAATACACCTTGTTGTGCCAACCTTTAACGTACTCTCCTGCGGGGATGGTAGAGGCAGATACATTGGAAATATAGTCTACTCCCTTAGGGGGTCACAGAGATTCAGCATTTTGACAAACTATGTAGATGTGTGGTGGAGAGTATACTGACTTTCTGCACCACAGCCTGGTATGGAAATACCAATGCCCTTGAATGGAAAACCCTGCAAAAAGTAGTGGATATGGCCCAGTCCATCGTGGGTAAAGCCCTCCCCACCATTGCGCACATCTACATGAAATGTCGCAGGAGAGCAGCCTCCATCATCAGGGACCCCCACCACCCAGGCCATGCTCTCATCTTGCTGCTGCCTTCAGGAAGAAGGTAGAGGAGCCTCAGGACTCACACCACCAGGTTCAGGAACAGTTATTGCCCCTCAACCGTCAGGCTCTTGAACCAAAGGGGAATAACTTCATCAACTTCACTTGCCCCGTCACTAAACTGTTCCCACAACCATGGGCTCACTTTCAGACTCCATCTCAGGTGCTCAATGTTTATTGCTTTGTTATTTATTATTACTATTTCTTTCTCTTTCTATTTGCGCAGTTTATTGTCTTTAGCACACACCGGTTGAGTACCCAAGTTGGTGCGGTCTTTTATTGATCCTGTTATGGTTATTATTCTGTAGATTTATAGAGTGTGCCCGCAATAAAACGAATCTCAGGGTTGTTTACAGTGACATACGTGCACTTTTATAATAAATTTAGTTTCAAGCTTTAAAGTACATTGCACATCAGAGTATGTGGCCAGTACACAACCTGGAATTCATCCTCTTCACAGACAGCCACAGAACACAGAATTCACACAGAAGGGGAGAAACATTGAAGCCCTGAAGCCCCTCCCTTCCTTCACACAAACAGCAGCGAGAAACATTGACCCGAAGTTCAATTTACTCAGAATTGTGAACTTTGAGACTCTTAGATAGCTTGGCACATTGATGATAGGAAAATGGAGGGCCACGTGGGAGGGATCTTCAAGCAGGTTAGAAGGTCAGAACAACATCGTGGGCCGAAGGGCCTGTACCGTACCGTACTATTAGATGGAGTACAGAGTACAGGAACAGAGGGACTATGCTTTGAGTTTATAAAACATTGGTCACACCTCATTTGATTATGCACTGGGCACAGGAAAGATGTAATTTCCTTCGTTATAATTGGTAAATTGATTTATTGCCTTCACGTGCGGAGGGATAGTGAGAAGCTTGTCTTGCGTACTGTCCATACAGATCAGACCATTACACAGAGCACCGAGGGTAAAGCAATGACAGAGTGCAGAATAAAGTGTCACAGCTACAGGGAATGTGAAGCACGGGAATCAAGAAAGTGCAAGGTCATAACCAAGTAGATTGTGAGGTGAAGAGTCCACCTTATGGCATGAGGGTGGTTCAATAGTCTGATCACTTCATACACAGGAGAGCAGTGAACAGGCTCTGTGCTGAACACGTTGCAAAATTAATCCCTTCTGTCCTCACTTGGTCCCTACCCCACCATTTCCTGTCTATTCAGGTGTCAGCCTCTTAAACTGCATGGTCATACCTGGTTCTATCAACTCCCTTGGCAGCCCATTCCAGCCGCCCACCACTCACTGTGTAAAAAATCTGACCCACACGGCTCTTAAACCCTCCTTTTCACCTTAAGTACGTGGCCTCTGGCATTTGACTTTCTGCCTGAAAAAAAGTGTTTAGCAATAAGGCAGTAATAAAAACAATACACTGAAATGGGCTTTTGGCCCGTCTAGTCCATGCTGAACTGTTACTCTGCCTCGTCCCATCAACCCACACCCGGACCAGAGCCTCCGTACCCCTCCCATCCATGTCCCCATCCAAATTTCTCTTCAATATTGAGGTGCTTAAGGACAGCTACCCTGCCTCAGAGTGTTGGCCAGTTTTAATTGTTGTGCGATAATACTGACATACGGAATGACAGCGTGGTACTCTCGCTGCAGCAAGACAGATCACAAAGCGCTCCAGTGGCTCAGCACATCACTGGGACTCAACAACTGGACCTGAGACAATCTACAACTCTCGGCACACTAGTAACATCATTAAAGACCCATCCCATCCGGACACTGTCTGTTCAATCTCCTGCCATCGGGTAGGAAATACAGAAACATCTTAGCCAAGACAGTAAGTCTGAAAATCAGCTTCTTCCCAAGGGCTGTTTTGCAGCTGAATGATGCTACACTCCGGCTTGCCAATGGCCTTTCAGTGTTGTGGGCTATCAAAGTCTCTTGTTGCATGTAAATATGGGAATTTTTAAAAACTAAGACTGTCATAAGGTGGTGGCTGGGAACGGACCCAAGTGCAAGACACAGACACTGGAGTATTAGGGACAGGACTAGGATACAGGGCGCTGGCAAGGACATGGACAAGAAAACCGGGAACCCAGGATAGGACTGGACAAGAGAGCTGGGAGCCCAGGCTTGGACTCCGAGCCAGAAACTGGACAAGGACCCAGTACCTGGGTCTTGCCTCTGGCTTGGACCCCAGAACTAGGCAAGGACATGACTTGGCTGGCAGGCAGGATGAGGCTGGAGTCTTCAGGCTTGAGGCTTGAGGCTTGAGGTGAGGCAAAGCTGGAGACCAGAGGCGAGGCAAGGCTTGAGTCTTGAAGCTTGGCTTGAGACTAGAGGCTTGAGGCTTGCGGTCTTGAAGCCTGGCTTGGGGCGAGGCTCAAGTCTTGGGGGCTTGAAGCTCCTCCTGTGCAGGGTGCGGGTCTCCACCCAACGGAGGCAAGGGACAGGAAGGGACAGAACCAACCGCAGGTAACGGCAAGACAGCCTGACTTACCCGACAGAGGCACAGGGCAGGAAGGGAGCTAGGTACAGGATGGCTCCAGGACCAGACTTCAGGCGAGACAAGGCGAGAGTTACCAGCAAGACAAGGCAAGGCTTCAGGCGAGGAAACAGAAGGCAGAGGACGGGATACAAGGAGTAAGGACAAGAACAATCCAGCAGCCACACCCTGGTCTCTGGAAGTATTTATGCAGCCAGCCCAACAAGAATCAGCTGCCTCAATTAGCGCTCAACAGGAACAGAAACAGGGTAGACACGAAAACCTGGAGCAAGGGTCGATGGACTGGACCGTGAATCGGAATGCGGACTTCACGGACCGGACCATGACAAAGACGTACCACATGCATTGTAAATATCTGTTTTGCGCAGACTGGAGATACAGCAAAACCTCGTTGTCTTGAGCAATGACAGTAAAGTTCTATTCTGTTCAAATCGACCCCACATCTACCACCTCTGCAGCAGCTCACTCCACAGTCTCACTACCCTCTGGGTGAAGAACTTCCCTCTCAGGAGCGCCTTAAATATATCACCTTTCACCTTTAGCCTATGACCTCTAGTTCCAGTCTCACCCAACATCAGTGAGACAGGAGTGAGAGCTCACACAGCGGATGAAGTTTCCTCTCAGGCCACTGCCCACACCATTGTGTACCTTGGCTAACAGCCTTTGGGAGAAGTGTGCAACCACCTGGAGTTTACAGACTTCTGTCCCTCCCCCCCATAACGGAGGGGAATGGGGGGAGGAGGCAGGAGGGTCTAGACTCAGCTATCACTGACCGAGCTTCAAACTTGCTGCCCGTAATCCTGTCCTCGAGAGGCACCGCGCCAAATTTGGTCATTGTCTGACTCAATGCATTCCCTGAAAACCTGCCAGACTCTGGGAAAAGAGAGAGAGAGAGAGAGAGAGAGAGAGAGAGAGAGACCAACAGACAGAGAGAGAGACAGAGAGAAAGAGAGAGATAGAGAGAGAGAGGGAGAGAAGGGAAGATAGAAGGGTGGAGAGAGGGATGGAGAGGGAGAGATATTTAAGCTGGGGGCACGGTCTGTTTATTATTACACAAGGCTATTCTCTGGCCCAGGCAGCATCCCCTCCAGCTGCAGAGAAAGGTCCCTGCTCTGATCTGTACCAGGTTTTCTGGACAGTGAATGCGATGTCTTCCTTTGGCAAGCACTGGGCAGTTCCTCAACCGGTGACTTGCTCTGCTGAGGCATTCAAAGTATTTAGACAATGGCAGGAGGCTTCCAGCAGTAATTTGGCCTGCTCAGAGTTTCCACACTCCTGCATACCCCAGGCCTGTTTCTGACACTTGCTGCCCTGCCTGACTCTCGGTTCACCTGACACTTTCTGTCCTGCCCTGACTCCTGGTTCGCTTGACACTTGCTGCCCTGCCCTGACACTTGCTGCCTTGGCCTGACTCCCAGTTCGCCTGACACTTGCTGTCCTCCTGATTCCTGGTTTGCCTGACACTTTCTGCCCTGCCCTGTCTGCTAGTTCACCTGACAATTGCTGCCCTGCCTGATTTCCAGTTCGCCTGACACTTGCTGCCCTGCCTGATTCCTAGTTCGCCTGACAATTGCTGCCCTGCCTGATTCCCAGTTTGCCTGACACGTGCTGCCTATTATTAGAGAGATTTCAGAGAAAACTCAAGTGAGCAGCTGGGGTTTGGATTGCTGTTTCTGGCCTCTGAGTCTCTGGGTCATTGCTCATTAGCCCCTCTCCCACCCACCACCCACCACATAACCACCCACAAACCACCACCCACCAACCAACCACCACCCACCACCCCCACTACCAACCAACCACCCACCACCCACCACGTACCACCCACCAACCACCACCACCCACCCACCACCAACCACCAACCACTCACCACCACCCATCACCCACCAACCAACTACCACCCACCACCCCCACTACCAACCCACCACCCACCACGTACCACCCACAAACCACCACCCACCACCCACCACCCACCACCCACCAACAAACCACCACCCACCATCCCCACTACCAACCAACCACCCACCACCCACCACCCACCAACCAACCACCACCCACCAACCACCCACCAACCACCAACCTCATTCCCTCTCAATCACTCAATCACTGCCCTAGTGTCCAACAGTAGCAGCCTGGCCTGAGAGGACAGGAACATAAGAGCAAGGATGGGAAGATGAGGCATCGGTCAAGCTACTCAGTGTGTGGTGGGCAGCTTTGAGCTGCTATCTAAGACAGAATGAGCTGGCCTGGGAGGGTCTGGAGGAGGTTCATGAGAATGGTTCTGGGGATGAATGGGATAGTGCATGAGGAGTGATTGATGACTCGGGCCTCTACTCACTGGAGATTAGAGGAATAAGGGGTGGTCTCACTGAAACCTATTGAATACTGAAAGGCCTAGATGGAGCAGATGTGGAGAGGATGAGCCTTAGGCCCAAGGGCACAGCCTCTGAATAGAGTAACATCCATTTAGAACAGGTGTTCCCAGCCTGGGGTCGACGGACCACTTGCTTAATGGTATTAGTCCATGGCATAGCAAAGGTTGACAAACACTGCTTTAGAACTGAGATGAGGAGAATTTCTTCAGCCTGGGCGTAGTGAATCTGTGGAATTCATTGCCACAGACGTCTGTGGACGCCAAGTCATTGAGAATATTTAAAGCAGAAGTTCATAGCTTCTTGATCAGTCAGGGCATCAAAGGTTACAGGGAGAAGGCAGGAGAATGGGGTTGAGAGGGATAATTAATCAGCCATGATGGAATGGTGGAGCAGACTCATTGGGCTGAAGGGTCCAGTTCTGCTCCCTTGTCTTATGATCTTATGGAGGGCTCCAGGATATTGGCTGATGGCTCCAAACACCGGCCAATAACCTCTGCCGCACCCCCCCCCCCACCAGATGTGGGCTGGAGCGATTCCTAAACCCAGTTTTGGCGTAACAGTGCCTCTATTGGACAGAACCTCAATCTTGCTGTAGACCCAGATGGCTCAAATCCATCGTCAGGACTAACTCAGCCCAAAACGTCGCCTGTACCTCTTCCTAGAGATGCTGTCTGGCCTGCTGCGTTCACCAGCAACTTTGATGTGTGTTGCTTGAATTTCCAGCATCTGCAGAATTCCTCGTGTTTACGTTTTTAAAAAAAAGTGAGGTGATTTTCATAGGTTCAATGTTCATTTAGAAATCAGGTGGAATAGGCAGATTAGATCCTCAGAGATATTGACAGCCAGGAACTTGAAATTGCTCACTTTATTCACATCTGATCCCTCTACGAGGACTAGTTTGTGTACTCCCGTCTTACCCTTCCTGAAGTCCACAATCAGCTCTTTGGTCTCACTGATGCTGAGTGCCAGGTTGTTGCTGCCACACCACTCAGCTAGCTGGTATATCTCTCTCCTGTACGCCCTCTCATCTCCATCTGGGATTCTGCCAGCAATGGTGGTATCACCAGCAAATGTATAGATAACATTTGAACACACCACAACTTCTCCCACCCTACATCCTGCAGCATATCCACACCATCATCGTGTTGGAGTCCACACAGGTGAAAAATGAGTGGTTGCTCCTTCACCTCAGTGTGGCCTCATCTTTGCAGGGAAATATTAGATTTCATGAATCTTAGAGTAGGTTAAAAGGCCAGCACAACATTGCGGGCCGAAGGGCCTGTACTGTGTTCTACAGTATGTAAACAGTGGGATCTCCAAGGTATCTCTCGGGAAGGGTAACATCAGATGAAGAAGACACACGGCATGTTTGCCTCCATGAGTGAGCACTGTGAGGTGACTCTCTGTAGTCAATGGTACTGTAGTACTCCCCATCAGAATCAGGTTTAACATCACCGGCATGTGTCATGAAATTTGTTGTATTGTGGCAACAGTTCACTGCAATACATAATAATACAAACGGTAAATTACAGTAAGTATGTATATATTAAAAAGTTAAATTATATAAGTAGTGCAAAAGAGAAAAAATAGTAGTGAGGTAGTGTTCGCAAACAACAGGAATTCTGCAGATGTTGGAAATTCAAGCAACATACATCAAGGTTGCTGGTGAACGCAGCAGGCCAGGCAGCATCTCTAGGAAGAGGTACAGTCGACGTTTCAGGCCGAGACCCTTCGTCAAGTAGTGTTCATGTGTCCAGTGTCCATTCAGAAATCTGATGGCGGAGGGGAAGAAGCTGTTCCTGAATCACTGAGTGTGTGTCTTCAGGCTCCTGTATCTCCTCCCTGATGGTAGCAATGAGAAGAGGGCATGTCCTGTGTGATGGGGGTCCTTAATGATCAATACTGCCTTTCTGAGACATCGCTCCTTGACAATGTCCTCGATGGTGGGGAGGCTAGAGCTCATGATACAGAAGACTGACCTTTCAGGTCAAAGTTCAAAGTAAATTTATTATCAAAATACATATATATCAGCATAAACAACCCTAAGATTCGTTTCTTGCAGGCATTCACAGTTCAACAAACAGATTCAACGGAATCAATGAAAAACTGCAAAGACTGACGAGCAAGCAATGTGCAAAAGAAGACCAGCAGTGCAAAATCAAAAACAGAAATTAATAATAATAAAAATCAGTGAATAATACTGAGAACACAAGTTGCAGAGTCCTTGAAAGTGAGTCCAGAGGTTGTGGAATCAGAGAAATGAATTCCCCTGAGTACAATTATTCACCTTTTATATACTCTGTGGCCACTTTATTCAGGACTTCCTGCACCAGATAAAGAGGTCCCCAAGTGCTTATTTGTGGCCTTCTGCTGCTGTAGCGTATCCACTTCAAGGTTCGATGTGTTGTGCACTCAGAGATGCTCTTCTGCACACCACTGTTGTAACGTGGGGTTATTTGAGTTACTGTTGCCTTCCCGTCGGCTCAAAGCAGTCGATCCACTTCCCTTGTAACAAGGCATTTTCACCCACAGAACTGCCGCTCACTGGATGTCTTTTAGTGTTTCTCACACCATTCTGCTTTTAGCTCTGGAGAATGTCGTGCGTGAAAATCCACAGAGATCAACAGTTTCTGTGATACTCAAACTGTCCCTTCTGGCACCAGCAATCATTCCACGGTCAAAGTCCCTTAGATCTTATTCTTTCCCCATTCTGATGTTTGGTCTGAACAACAGCTGAACCCCTTGACCACTTTTGCATTCTTTAGTGCACTGAGTTGCTGCCACATGATTGGCTGATTAGATATTCACATTAGTGAGCAGGCGTACCTAATGAAGAGGCCGCTGAGTGCAAACGCTGGCTCATCCTTGCCCACTCCCTCTCAGGAAGGAGATCACCAGATCTGTATTGCCGTCTCGTCCTGTCAGTGCTCTGGGAGCAGCTTGGCACTGGTGCCTCCCATCACAATGTGCCCAACTGCTCAGTCACAGCAAGTTCCCGAATAACATCCCTCACTGTTACGTTGGGTGTGCATTGTGTGAAAAAAAAAGCAGTGAGATTCTGCCCTTCAAATCCTCCACGTTCAGCTGAGGTGAGTCAACGTTTAGTTAAAGGAGGTCCCTCCCTGAGTATACAATGCAGATGAAGACAAGGTTTGCCAATTGCTTTATTAGTGATACACGTACGGGGCTACAAAGGCGATCTTTGTTTTACATGCTATCCAAACTGATTATTTCAGTGGAAAAGGAAAATACACGGACAGAATTCAAACTATTGAATTGTAGTTACTGAGAAAGTGCAGACAAGCAAATCCCAGACCACAGAACTGTGCAGCACAGGCCCTTTGGCCCACTGTGCTGAGTTGACCCATTAACCTGTTCGAAGATCTTTCTCCTCCAAGAGGACCACATTCTCATCGTAGGGTTTGGAGGCTTGCATACCTCAATGACCCAGAGAACTATGTTGTCTGGAGTCAGGGTTTTATGCTTTGGCTCTTGGTAGGGTCACTCATGCCAAACAGGTCAAAGGGTAGAGGCCAGACTAAGAGTGGCCAGGTTCAGGCTAACAGCTCTGACCGGTAAAGCATTTTACAGAAACAGCAATGTAGAATCCTCTGACATCTGAGTGTGTTTTCATCGTGGGGGACTTCACCCTGCCTAATAGTGATTGGCACCTCTTTAGTATGAAAGGTTTTCTTACTTATTGCCTGTTACGCCGCTGGCACTTAGGACAGCAAGGAAGGCCCTCCATCTTCGTTGCTTTCTCCATAACAATTGCTTTTTGGACTTGTTAGCCCTGAGCTGAATCCCCGAACCTGGAGGACCAGCGGACTGCTCTTAGTCCTGACCTGTTTGGAATGGGTGACCCTATCATGAGCCAAAGGATAAAGCCCTGACTCCATTGAGGTATGCAAGCCTCCAGACCACAACGAGGCTTGGAGGACAAAAGGTTTAGATGGGGCAGAATTTGTTAAGTCTGTTCGGGAAGGGTTCCTGAATCAATATGCAGACAGGTCAACTAGAGGAGAGGCCATATTGGATCTGGATCAATAAGTAAAGTCACGATGAGATAGGCTGAGAGATCAAGAGCTTATCTTTATCATACTATGGAAACCATTTGAGTTTTTTTATAACATAGGAATGAAGATATCTTTCAAGCTGGTGATATGCATTTTTAAACTTTTGTATCTTCTGCATGATGGGAGAGGAGAGAAGAGAGAAAGTCCAGGGTGGTTGAGGTCTTTAATGATGCTGGCTGCTTTACTGAGGGAGGGAGAAGTGTAGACAGAGTCCATGGAGCGGAGGCTGGTTTCCGTGATGTGCTGAGCTGGGGTGGCAGTGTGGAGATACGTCCCTACCGAAGGAGGTGTAAGGCGTTCCTTTCCTTCGCTAGCCTGCAGGTCACCCTAGGGCGAGGTGTAGCACCTGCCTCCCCCTCCCCACCACCGAGTTTGGTCACATGAAGCCATGCAGCAGGTGGTGGATGGTCATATGAGCAGCCGGTGCAGATCACAAGTCCTGGTTATGTGACCACTGACCCAGGCAGACAATCTCTGAAGAGTATTGACAATGGCTGAGGTCACCAGTCTTGTAAAGACACTGCCCAGAAGAAGGCAATGGCAAACCACTTCTGTAGAAAAATTTCCCAAGAACAATCACTGGTCATAGAAAACCAAGATCGTCCATGTCGTACAACACATCACATAATGAACAAGCTGAGATCACCCCTCCCTCAGTGTGACTCTCCCTCAGTGTGATCCTCCCTCAGTACCACCCCTCCCACAGTGTGACCCTCCCTCAGAGTGACCCCCCCACAGTGTGACCCTCCCTCAGTACCACCCCCCTCCCACAGTGTGACCCTCTCTCAGTACCACCCCTCCCACAGTGTGACCCTCCCTCAATACCACCCCTCCCTCAGTACCCCAACCCGCACAGTGTGACCGTCCCTCAGTACCACCCCCCTCCCACAGTGTGACCCTCCCTCAGAGTGACCCCCCCACAGAGTGACCCTCCCTCAGTACCACCCTCCCACAATGTGACCCTCCCTCAATACCACCCCTCCCACAGTGTGACCCTCCCTCAGAGTGACCCCCCCACAGAGTGACCCTCCCTCAGTACCACCCCTCCCACAGTGACCCTCCCTCAGTACCACCCCTCCCACAGTGTGACCCTCCCTCAATACCACCCCTCCCACAGTGTGACCCTCCCTCAATACCACCCCTCCCACAGTGTGACCCTCCCTCAATACCACCCCTCCCACAGTGTGACCCTCCCTCAATACCACCCCTCCCACAGTGTGACCCTCCCTCAGCACCACCCCTCCCACAGTGTGACCCTCCCTCAGTACCACCCCTCCCACAGTGTGACCCTCCCTCAGTGTGTGTGTTGGTTTGGATTTCCAGTATCTGCAGACTTGGTTGTGTTTGAGATGACCGGGGAATTCAGTCTATCAGCCGACACTGGTGATTGTCTCCCTGTCTCCATGGTGATGGGACAGACATGGGCCGGGAAAGCCGGCACGGAGTGCACATTCCGATCCGGCAAGCCACGATATATCCTAGACCGTGAGGAGCCTCGGCTGTGTACAGACTCTCAGCTGCAGCGTGTGAGTGCCAGGAAAACTGTCCCACTTGCTGCTGGTTGGCTCTGAAACGTTGGCTGCGATGTTGCAGTGGCAACGGATGCATCACACCCCCGCAGCCAGCCGCTCCGCTCCTCGGCCCTGCATGCAACGTGCATGCTCACAGCGTGAGCTTACGGCTGCGGCTGATCTGCAGTGCGTGGACATCTCATGGACTCTGGCTGACCCTTGAGGGAACCAGAGAGAAAAGAGGAACTCCCGTGATCAACTCGATAGCAACAAAAACAAACTTCTCAGCAAGAGGAACTTCTCCATCTCTGCAAATTGTGTCACACTACTTGCGCACTCGTCAGCAATGCAATTGCACGTAAACAAGCTGATGTTAAAGAAGGGTCTCGGACTGATACGTCGACTGTGCTCTTTTCCATAGGTGCTGCCTGGCCTGCTGAGTTCCTCCGGCATATTGTGTGTGCGTGAGACACAAAGAAAGGCCTGGGTTTCTCTAGTTCCGGGTGCATCGCATAGGTATAACACACCACTCCTCTCACTTCACCGCCAGACACTATGGACAATGAAATAGATTCGCAGCACAGACTATAACCTGCTCACTAAGGAGATGGCACAAATATTTGTACAGCAGTCCCACAATACCACCCCTCCCACAGAGTGACCCTCCCTCAGTACCACCCCTCCCACAGAGTGACCCTCCCACAGTACCACCCCTCCCACACAGTGACCCTCCCTCAGTACCACCCCTCCCACACAGTGACCCTCCCTCAGTACCACCCCTCCCTCAGTGTGACCCTCCCTCGGTACCACTCCTCCCACAGTGTGACTCTCCCTCGGTACCACCCCTCCCACCATGTGACCCTCCCTCAGTATCACCCCTCCCTCAGTACCAACCCTCCCACAGTGTGACCCTCCCCCAGTACCGCCCCTCCCACAGTATGACCCTCCCTCAGTACCGCCCCTCCCACAGTGTGACCCTCCCTCAGTACCACCCCCCCCACAGTGTGACCCTCCCTCAGTACTGCCCCTCCCACAGTGTGACTCTCCCTCAGTACCATCCCTCCCACAGTGTGACCCTCCCTCAGTACCACCCCCCCCACAGTGTGACCCTCCCTCAGTACCGCCCCTCCCACAGTGTGACCCTCCCTCAGTACCGCCCCTCCCACAGTGTGACCCTCCCTCGGTACCACTCCTCCCACAGTGTGACTCTCCCTCGGTACCAACCCTCCCACGATGTGACCCTCCCTCAGTACCACCCCTCCCACAGTGTGACCCTCCCTTGGTACCACCCCTCCCACAGAGTGACCCTCCCTCAGTACCGCCCCTCCCACAGTGTGAACCTCCCTCAGTACCACCCTTCCCTCGGTACCACCCCTCCCACAGTGTGACCCTCCCTCAGTACCACCCCCCCCACAGTGTGACCCTCCCTCAGTACCACCCACCCCATAGTGTGACCCTCCCTCGGTACCACCCCTCCCACAGTGTGACCCTCCCTCAGTACTGCCCCTCCCACGGTGTGACCCTCCCTCAGTACCGCCCCTCACATGGTGTGACCCTCGCTCAGTGACACACCCGTCCCCACCCCACCTGGAGTACGTGAGGAAGCTGTGAACCCTGCCTCAGTCCCTGTGAGGCATGGGTGAGCCCTGTCTGGGTCTTGCCTCACAAGCTGTCTGGTGACTCACTGGTTTTGCACGCCCTTGGCACAGGGACAGTAACAAACAGCAATCTCGTTTTCGTTTACACAGATTCAGATCATGCAGGGTTTCCTGTTGACTGCATTGCCCTCCCCACAGGCATTAACAGCAGCTCATCGGAGTTCTCCTCTGGGCCAGTCTTTCAAATTGACCTCAGGTATAGTCCAATCTCCTCCGCCAGGGATGAGATGTCTGGAGCTTCTGTGTCTGGGATTGTACTGGTTGGCCAGCCCTCTTCATCTCACAGCTGAGCTTGGGACCGTCCATCGTAAGGTTACATCTAGTTTGTGTCAACTGCTATTCTGGCTCGTCCCATCAACCTGGACCATAGCCTTCCCCACCCCTCTCATCCATGTACCTGTCCAAATTTTTGTTAAATGTTGAAATTGGACCCTTCTGCTGGCAGCTTGTTCCACGGTCTCACCCCGCTCTGAGTGAAGAAGTTGTCCCTCATGTTCCCCTTAAACATTTCACCTTTCACCCTTGAACAGTTCAGTGGAAAAAGCCTGCTTGTATTTACCCTATCTACGCACCTCATAATTTTGTATACCTCTATCAAATCCCCCCTCAGTCCCCTGGGCTCCATGGAATAAAGTGCTAACCTACTCAGCCTTTCCCTGTAGCTCCAGACCTCAAGTTCCGACAACATCCTTGTGAATTTTGGCTGAACTCTATTGATATCTTTCCTGTAAGTAGGTGACCAGAACTGCACAAGATACTCTAAATTAGCCTGACCCACCTACTCCATCCCTCCTTGAAAGTAGGGGGTCAGGGTCTTGCCTCCACCCAGAGGTGCTGGCTTGCGGCTAGGACCCCAGCCCGAGCCTGGGTCTCCGGGAAGCACATGTCCCACAGACAGCGAGCGTGCTATTGTAACCGGGGGGGGGGGGTTGAGATGGAAAACTTCCTAAACCTAGCCCTGCTGGCAAGACGACAAGAAACAGAGAGGAAAAAAAAACACAAGGAGAAATATTTTTTCTCACTAAGCCTGTAACCATAGTTTCCTCAAAAAGTTTGGAACCAAGTTCGGCAGAGACGTTACACCAATCTGTCTCTCTGCGCTATGTATGCCTCTGTGTTCATTATGTGCATGACTTCTAGAAACAATTAATTAATTGAAGGACAGGCTGTTCCAACTTCACAAGATATCATCCTCTGCACTTTCTTTCCTGGTTAATTCATTGAACCTGCTTTAATGAATGCTGATCAGGGCACTGCTCATTACAGGGGCAAGAGACAAGGTCATCCTCCTCCCAGGTACAGACCGCACTGGAATTAGGAGGGGGGGCAGACAATGAGGTGATTGAATCTTTCCTCAGGGAACTGTGTTACAGGCAAGGCTAGCACAATGCCTTGAGTCGGGGAGTGGCTTATTACTGTGCTGCCTCTCTGTTACTACGGGTTAACTCTTTAGTCCAGACGAACATCAGCACACCGTTGCTCTACATACAGTCACAATGCTACCCTTACTGCCCCCCAGGGAGGAGTGCTTCTTCTGAAGTCTGTTTTCTAAACATCTGAGCCAGAATCATGCTTATTCTCACTGGCAAGACTTGTGACATTTGCTGCTTTGTGGCAGCAAGCCTCAGGAAGGACGGGAGGTTACAAAGCTCGATCGGTGGTGCAAAAGGTGACTATTGAGGCCTGTCTCAGGCGGAGGAGCTAATTCCTACTGACGGCCCATCACACTGCTGGCATGTAAGGCAGCAGTGAAGGCCCTCCAACTCTGTTTGTATCGAGGGGTTTTTCAGTGCGGAACCCCCGAGCCTGCAGTAGTCTTAGTCTGGCCTCTACCCTTTGACCTGTTTGGCATGGATGGCTACTAAGAACCAAAGCACAAGGCCCTGACTCCTGCTAACATAGCTCTCCAGGTCATTGAGGGATGCAAGCCTCCAAACCCTACAACAAGCCTGTGGTCCTCTTGCAGGTCAGGTTGGAGGAGCAACACCTCATATTCCTTCCGGGTAGCCTCCAACCGGATGGCATGAGTATCCATTTCTCCAACTTCTGGTAATTTCTCCCCCTCCCCCATATCTCTTTTCCATTCCTCATTCCCCTCTCTTCTCCTCATTTGTCCATCACCTCCATCTGATTCCCCTCTTTCCCTTTCTCCCATGGTACACTCTCCTCTCCTATCAGATTCCTTTTTCTTCAGTTCATAACTTCTTCCACCTATCACCTCTCAGCTTCTTACTTCATCCCTCCTCCCACCCACCCACCTTCTCCCTCGCCTGTCACCTGCCAGCTTGCAATCTTCCCTTCCCCCACTTTCTTATCCTGGCGCCATCCCCCTCCTTATCAGACACAATGAGGGGTCTCTGCCTGAAATGCCAGCTGTTCATTCCACTCCATAGGTGCTGCCTGACCTGCTGATTCCTCCTGTGATTTGTGTGTGTTGCTCTGAATTTCCAGCATCTGCACAATCTCTTGTGTTTCTGACATGACGTCCATTCAGGTGGGCTGGTGACCCGTTCCCCCAGGTCACCGGGGTCGGAGGCCCACACTTGTGTACTGACAAACGACAATAAACAAGTTTAAATCTCAATCTTCAACCTCACCTTGAAACTCCGCCTTCCTGTTTCTGATGGCCTCACTCGGAGGAGAAGTGTCTCTTATTCTCTTACTAACTTCTACAAGGTCACCTCACAGCCTCCTTTACTCCAGGGAGGTCATAGAAGATAAAACAGAGGTCATGAAGCATAGAACACAGAACTCAACTCAGAACACAGAACTCAGAACTCAGAACTCAGAACACAGAACAGAGAACTCAGAACACAGAACTCAACACAGAACTCAGAACACAGAACTCAACACAGAACTCAGAACACAGAACTCAGAACACAGAACTCAGAACACAGAACTCAACACAGAACACAACACAGAACTCAACACAGAACTCAGAACTCAGAACACAGAACTCAACACAGAACACAGAACTCAACACAGAACACAGAACTCAGAACACAGAACACAGAACAGAGAACTCAGAACACAGAACTCAACACAGAACTCAGAACACAGAACTCAACACAGAACTCAGAACACAGAACTCAGAACACAGAACTCAGAACACAGAACTCAACACAGAACTCAGAACACAGAACTCAACACAGAACTCAGAACACAGAACTCAGAACACAGAACTCAGAACACAGAACTCAACACAGAACACAACACAGAACTCAACACAGAACTCAGAACACAGAACTCAACACAGAACACAGAACTCAACACAGAACACAGACCTCAGAACACAGAACTCAGAACTCAGAACACAGAACACAGAACTCAACACAGAACTCAGAACACAGAACTCAGAACACAGAACACAGAACTCAACACAGAACACAACACAGAACTCAACACAGAACTCAGAACACAGAACTCAACACAGAACACAGACCTCAGAACACAGAACACTGAAAATAGAACACAGAAATGGATCATTCCTGCACAGTACAGGCCCTTCTGGCCCACAATGTTGGGCCAACGTTTAACCTACTCTGAAATCAATCTAACCTTTCCTTCCTGCATAGCCCTCCATTTTCCTTTCAGTCACGTTCCTGTCTGAATGTGAGTCTTTCGGCACCTGTACAACACAATTTTGAAAACTATATATAAACAAAGATGCAGAAGAAGGCAAACTGTACAAGTAAAATTAACACTTAGAACGTGAGTTGTAAAGAACCCTTGAAGGTGAGACTGCAGGCTGTGGAATCAGTTCAGAGTTGAGGTGAGTGAAGTTGAGGAGCCTGACGGTTGTAGGGTGATGAGTGTTCCTGAACCTGGTGGTGTGGGACCTCCTGCCCGGTGACAGCAGTGAAAGGAGGTCCCAGATGGTGCAGGTCTTTGAAGATGGATGCTGCTTTCTTGTGGCAGCGTTCCTCGTAAGTAAGCCAACAGCGGGGAGGGCTGTGCGGTGTGAGTCATTTGCTCAAGGTCCACATGTGCAGCAAAGTGTGAAAGTTAATGGGACCCTGTCCGAGTTGGGGAAGGAGACTAACATCACTAAAGCAGCACGATGAGTGAAATGGGGAAGTATGGCTAGAGTCCATTTTCATGCAAGGTCTCCTGAGGTGACAGGAAGTGTGTAATAAATCGGGAACTGAGAAGACATTAGTCATTAAGATTTCAGTGTGGCCCCAGGAAGATGCCTGTACTTCACTATTTGCAGTAAGCTGTACACCACAGGTGGCTCTGGGAATTGCCAGGAGTGATTGAAGATCAGGCACCCCATCATACCCCCAATGTGAGCTGTCTGTCTGCTGTGATGTGCGAGGCAGCCCCCTTCCTCTCTAACAATGGGCAAACACTGTACCATCACCTCGCATGCATGTCCAAACCCTCAGTATGAAGGGAGAGTGCACCATTTCGGATCGCGAGACCCTGCAGCGGATAGTGAGGTCAGCTGAGGAGATCATTGGGGTCTCTCTTCCCGCCATCACAGACATTTACACCACACGCCGCATCCGCAAAGCAAACAGCATTATGAAGGACCCCACGCACCCCTCATACAAACTCTTCTCCCTCCTGCCATCTGGCAAAAGGCACTGAAGCATTCGGGCCCTCACGACCAGACTATGTAACAGTTTCTTCCCCCAAGCCATCAGACTCTTCAATACCCAGAGCCTGGACTGACACCAACCTACTGCCCTCTACTGTGCCTACTGTCTTGTTTATTATTTATTGTAATGCCTGCACTGTTTTGTGCACTTTATGCACTCCTGGGTAGGTCTGTAGTCTAGTGTAGTTTCTGTGTTTTTTCTTACGTAGTTCAGTGTAGTTTTTTGTATTGTTTCATGTAGCACCATGGCCCTGGAAAACGTTGTCTCATTTTTACTATGTTCTGTACCAGCAGTTGTGGTTGAAATGACAATAAAAAGTGACTTGACTTGAGAGTCACACTGTGGGAGGGGTGGTACTGAGGGAGGGGTGGTACCGAGGGAGGGTCACACGGTGGGAGGGGTGGTACTGAGGGAGAGTCACACTGTGGGGATTTGGTGCTGAAAGAGGGTCACACTGTGGGAGGGGTGATACCGACGGAGGGTCACACTGAGGGAGGGGTGGTACTGAGGGAGGGTCATACTGTGGGAGGGGTGGTACTGAGGGAGAGTCACACTGTGGGAGGGGTGGTATCGAGGGAGAGTCACACTGTGGGGGGGGTGGTACTGAGGGTGGGTCACACTGTGGGAGGGGTGGTACCGAGGGAGGGTCACACTGTGGGAGGGGTGGTATTGAGGGAGGGTCACACTGTGGGAGAGGTGGAACCGTGGGAAGGTCACACTGTGGGAGGGATGGTACTGAGGGAGGGTCACACTGTGGGAGGGGTGGTACTGAGGGAGGGTCACACTGTGGGAGGGGTGGTACTGAGGGAGGGGTCACACCGTGGGAGGGGTGGTACTGAGGGAGGGTCACACTGTGGGAGGGGTGGTACTGAGGGAGGGTCACACTGTGGGAGGGGGTGGTACTAAGGGAGGGTCACACTGTGGGAGGGGTGGTATTGAGGGAGGATCACACTGTGGGAGGGGTGGTACCGAGGGAGGGTCACACTGTGGGAGGGGTGGTACTGTGGGAGGGTCACGCTGTGGGAGGGGTGGTACCGAGGGAGGGTCACACTGTGGGTGGGTGGTACTGAGGGAGGGTCACACTGTGGGAGGGGTGGTACCGAGGGAGGGTCACACTGTGGGTGGGTTGGTACCAAGAGTGGGTCACACTGTGGGAGGAGTGGTAGTGAGGGAGGGTCACACTGTGGGAGGGTGGTACTGAGTGAGGGTCACACTGTGGGAGGGGTGACATTGAGGGATGGTCACACTATGGGTGGGGTGGTACTGAGGGAGGGTCACACTGTGGGAGGGGTAACATTGAAGGAGGGTCACACTGTGGGAGGGGTGGTACTGAGGGAGAGTCACACTGTTGGAGGGCTGGTACTGAGGGAGAGTCACACTGTGGGAGGGCTGACATTGAGGGAGGGTCACACTGTGGGAGGGGTGGTACTGGGGGGGGTCACACTGTGGGGGGGTGACATTGAGGGAGAGTCACACTGTGGCAGGGGTGACATTGAAGGAGGGTCACACTGTGGGAGGGGTGGTACTGGAGGGGTCACACTGTGGGAGGGGTGACATTGAGGGAGAGTCACACTGTGGCAGGGGTGACATTGAAGGAGGGTCACACTGTGGGAGGGGTGGTACTGGGGGGGTCACACTGTGGGAGGGGTGGTGCTGA
The DNA here is from genome assembly GCF_030028105.1 of Mobula birostris. Lineage (NCBI taxonomy): Eukaryota > Metazoa > Chordata > Chondrichthyes > Myliobatiformes > Myliobatidae > Mobula > Mobula birostris. The sequence goes on from NC_092385.1 coordinate 3,189,821, forward strand.
GGGAGAGTCACACTGTGGGAGGGGTGTCATTGAGGGAGGGTCACACTGTGGGAGGGGTGGTACTGGGGGGGTCATACTGTGGGAGGGGTGGTGCTGAGGGAGAGTCACACTGTGGGAGGGGTGTCATTGAGGGAGGGTCACACTGTGGGAGGGGTGACATTGAGCGTGGGGTGGTATTTTCGTAATGCTCTCCTCTGAATATCCTGTCTTTGACAGCCTGCACTGTTCTCCTTGTATCCATTAACAAATAAAGTCTTTATTTATTCCGCCTCCAGGATGTGGGCTTTCTACACCTCTTCCTGCTGCCCTGGATGGGTCTGCGCTCATGTACGGGACAGAGCAGATATCACCACCATCGCCAGTCGGCACTCAGTATTACATCGGGCTTCTAAGCACAGCTTTGACCAGTGTTCAATGTTCAAAATAAAATTTATTGTCAAAGTACATGTATGTCGCCATATACAACCCCAACATTTCATTTTCCTGTGGACATTCACAGTAAGAACGAAGAGCTACAATGAAAACTACACTCAAACAAATACCGATAAATTGTATAAATAAAGAAAATAAATGAATCATAATAAATAAATAATACTGAGAACATGAGCTGAAAGTCAGACCATAGATTGTGGAATCTGTTCAGAGTTGAGGTGAGTGAAGTTATCCACACTGGTTCAGGAGCCTGATGGTTGAGGGTAATAACTGTTCCTGAACCTGGTGGTGTGGGACCTGATGGGTGAGGGGTAATAACTGTTCCTGAACCTGGTGGTGTGGGACCTGATGGTTGAGGGGTAATAACTGTTCCTGAACCTGGTGGTCTGGGATCTGATGGTTGAGGGGTAATAACTGTTCCTGAACCTGGTGGTGTGGGACCTGATGGTTGAGGGGTAATAACTGTTCCTGAACCTGGTGGTCTGGGATCTGATGGTTGAGGGTAATAACTGTTCCTGAACCTGGTGGTCTGGGACCTGATGGTTGAGGGGTAATAACTGTTCCTGAACCTGGTGGTCTGGGATCTGATGGTTGAGGGTAATAACTGTTCCTGAACCTGGTGGTGTGGGATCTGATGGTTGAGGGTAATAACTGTTCCTGAACCTGGTGGTGTGGGATCTGATGGTTGAGGGGTAATAACTGTTCCTGAACCTGGTGGTCTGGGATCTGATGGTTGTGGGGTAATAACTGTTCCTGAACCTGGCAGTAAGTTACCAGATGAGCTACATTTAAATTCCAGCCCTCCTGTGGTGGGATTTGAACCAGCCTCTCTGCATTGTGGCTCACTTAAGTGCTGTTCCCACCTGAGGTCTGGGATTACAACACAAGAACTCCAGCCCTTTGCCTTTGTAACAAACTCTCTTTCAGACACGCAGAATCATGTCATGAAATTTGTTTTGTGGCAGCAGTACAGCGCAAAACGTACTGTAAAATATTCTAAGGATACATTTTTTAAATATTGTAAAAAATGAGGACATTGACAAGATCATTGAGGTTTCTTTCCACTGAACAGAGATATTTATCAGGAACAGTGTGTACACAGGGTTGTCAATGACTCTCGTATCCGTCCAAGAGTCCCTCCCACCCCCTACCATCAAGCAGAAGGTACCGTAGCATTAGGATAAGGACTGTTAGGATGGGGAGCAGCTTCTTCCCCCAGACTGTGAGATACTGAACTCCCTGTCACCACCCAGGTCTCATCATGCCCGGAGCACCAGTAACGTTATACCGCTGGCTTTTTAACTTGCATCATAAATGCACCTTATGCTAAATATCAATCTGCTGGAATATATTTTATTGTTTGTTAATTTATTTGTGGTAATAGAATAGTACAGCACATTACAGGCCCTTCGGCCTACAATGTTGTGCCGACCCTCAAACCCTGCCTCCCATGTAAGCCCCCATCTTAAATTCCTCCATATACCTGTCTAGTAGTCTCTTAAACATAATATTACATAATGTGTTGAATGTGTGTGATATATACTGTGTTGTGCACCTTGCTCCAGTGGAATGTTGTTTCGTTTGGCCATATACATGTATACGGTTGAATGACAATATAGGACAGTATATGTACGGCGTTGAGCTCTCTGGTCTGGAGAAATGTTGTTATGTTTGGCTGTATACATGTGTACGGTTGAATGACAATATAGGACAGTATACGAACTGCGTTTTGCTCTCTGCTCTGTGGGAATGTTGTTTCGCTTGGCTGTATCCGTGTGTACGGTTAAATGACAATAAATCTGAACTTGAACTTGAGCAAAAATAATAAGATAGTTTTCCTGGGTTCATTGTTCAATCATACATCTGATGGCAGAGGGGAAGCTCTTCCTAAAGCTTTGAGAGTGCAGCTTCAGGCTCCTGTACCTCTTCTCTGATATTAGCAATGAGAGGAGGGTGCGTCCCCGCTGGTGGAGGTCTTTAACGATGGATGCTACCTTATTGACTCTGTGATAAAGCTGGCTGAGTCTACAACCTCTGTGCCTCTTGTCATCCTATCACTTGGAAGGGGAATTTGAGGGAACACAAACCAGTCCTCATTGAAGGATCAGCAGTGGAAAAGGTGAGTAATTTCAAGTTCCTGGGTATCAACACCTCTGAAAATCTATCCTGAACCAAACATTTCAATGCAATCATGAAGAATGCATGCTAGTGGCTATATTTCATTAGAAATTTGAGGAGATTTAGCATGTCTCCAAAGACTCTAGCAGATTTCTACAGATGTACTGTGGAGGGCATTCTAACTGGTTGCATCACCGTCTGGTACGGAGGAGCCACTGCACAGGATCGGAAAAGGCTGCAGAGGGTTGTAAACTCAGCCCGTTCCATCATAGGCACTCGACCCCCTACATAGAGGACATCTTCAAACAGCAGCGCCTCAACAAAGGTGACGTCCATCACAAAGAGTCTTCACCTTCTGGGATATGACCTCCTCTCATCGTGATCATTGGACAGCCACAAAGCAAAACATTTCAGGACAAATGCCAGTGATACTGGACTTGATTCTGATCCTGATTTTGCAGCCTCCGTACCAGACAGTGAAGCAAACAGTCTGCGTGTTCTCCATCGTACATCTACACAAATCTGTTAGAGTCCTTGTTGACATATCAAATCTCTTCAAATTCCAAATGAAATATGTTCATTGGCATGTCTTGTTTGTAATCCCCATCAATTTCCAATTCCTTTGCACAGCCAAGGAATCCTCCAGGTCCAGTTAAGCAGTCTCTTGTCTTTGGGATGTGGGAGGGAACTGGGGCGCCTGGGGGAAATCTGCTCACAGGCAAAGCGTGTAAGCACCAGAGAGGCAGTGTCAGATGTTGGGATTGAACCCAGTGTGGTGTTCTCTCAGCACCACCCCCCACTCCCATAGTGCAGAGCTCAAGTACTGACCTTTCAACAATGCCAAGATCCCTCAGCACCAATTTACTTTGCCCAGCACAGCACTGTGGGCCGAAAGGTCTGTTCTACATTGCCAGTGTATAAGTTAAAGTCTACGACAGGTTTACTATCGCATACATGACACATGTTCTCAGTACTTACTCTGTATTTGACAGTTTGTCTTGTTTTGCATGTTGGTTGTTTGTCAGACTTTGTGTCCATAAGGTTCACTGGTTCCATTTAATATCAGAGAATGTATACAATATACAACCTGTAATTCTTACTCTTCACAGACATCCTCAAAACAGAAAAACAGCCCAAAGAATGAATGACAGCAAACGTTAGAACCCAAAATCCCTCTTCTCCCAACTTGTTCCAAGAAAAGCACAGACCCCACTTCCCACCATGCAAGCAGCAGCAAAGCTCCCATAGACCATGACCATGACCTCGAGTCCATCAAAAACTACTGTCCATCCCAACACTCAAACGTCTCAGATATCTCACTGGCAAGGGAGAGAGAGACACCACTCCCGCAACAGCTTGATGTCTTAAAGTTACAACCTGCCGCATCGATCATCCGAGTTCCTAGACTCAAGGACCAACAGGCTCTCACACACCATCAAGATATATATATATACACACACATATACATATACACTATATATATATATATATATATATATATAGAGAGAGAGAGAGAGAGAGAGAGAGAGAGAGAGAGAGAGAGAGAGAGAGAGAGAGAGAGAGAGAGAGAGGGAGAGAGAGAGAGAGATCGCTAGAGTGCACGGGCCTTCTTTTGACAGCAGTGCACAACAGCTGCTGTCTCGATGTTTCAATCTTCCGCGACACTTCATTTGGCGACATCAGTGAGAAATAGGGTCATCCAAAGGGCCAGTTTTTGTCGATTCTATTACATTTCTTTATTTTTTCCTGTAAATGCCTGGAAAAAAAAGAATGTCAAGGTAGAATGTGGTAACATATATATATTTTGTTAATAAATTTACTTTGAACTTTGTGCAAGTACAGTGAACGAACTTACAGCAGCATCAAAGGCTCAGAGCATCATAACAGCAACATTGACAAGAGAAACATCAATTAAACAAAAGCTACGCACATTTAAACACGAAAGAACTCGATTAGAATAAAGAAAAATCTGTGCAGTACAAAGGATTCTGTGTTGCCGTGCTGAGCTAGTGATCAGAGTTGTGATGGTTAGTTCAAGAACCATAATGAGCAGGTGGTATCTGACAAAGAATCACAGAACACTACAGCACAGAAACAGGCCCTTCAGCCCATCTAGTCCATGCTGAACGATTATTCTACCTGGTCCCATCGACTCACACTCAGACCACTGCTCTCCATACCCCTCCCACCATGTACCCATCCAAACTTTTCTTAAATGTTGCAATCAAATCTCCATCCACCATTTCCGCAGGCAGCTCGTTCCACACTCTCACCACCCTCTGAGTGAAGGAGTTCACCCTCAGGTTCCCCTTAAATGTTTCACCTTTCACCTTTAACCCATGACCTATAGTCCTAGTCACCCCCCCACCTCATGGCTTGCATTTCCTGTATCCATTCCCCTCACTTCTATAGACTCCGTGTCCAGCGCCTGAGTAAATACAGATGCAAAAAATCCATTTAAGATTTGCCCATCTCTTTCAGCTCCAACCAAAGATGACCACTCTGATCTTCCAGAGGATCTATTTTGTCCCTTGTTGCCCATTTGCTCTTTATCTGTAGAAGCCTTTGGGATTCTCCTTCACCTTGTCCGCTAGAGCAGATACAAACCCCTGATCTTCTCTGGCTTGTTATCTTCACCCAGCTCAACTGGAGGCTGCTGAAAGCCCAAGTTTCAACAGACCTACCTGAACCCAGGCAGCTCGGGGTCTGGCTGGTGAGGAGTGCCAGGCAGAGGGATTAAATCGGAAGGACATAATCTTCTCCTTCCCTCCAAAGTGTCACGTCATCTGGTGGTCTTCCACATGCCCCCACTGGTCTCCATCCACACAGAAAACAAATTTGTAAACTGAACAAAATGCTTTCCAAGATTAAAATCTACCTCCCTCTCAACGGCATATTGTGAAAAGAAAAGATGTTTTCACTCCCCCTCCCCTCAGACTGAAAGGTTCCAAACTCGGATTGCAACAGTCCCCCCTCACGGAACAGAGACATGTCTTCACAAGACACCAATCATTCAGTGTCTGACCCCGGAAGTGTGTGCTGGGACGGTGTAGACGGAGTTTCACTCTGTGTCTGACCCCGGGAGTGTGTGATGGGACGGTGTGGAGGGAGCTTCACTCTGTGTCTGACCCCGGGAGTGTGTGATGGGACGGTGTGGAGGGAGTTTCACTCTGTGACTGACCCCAGGAGTGTGTGATAGGACGGTGTGGAGGGAGTTCCACTCTGTGTCTGACCCCGAGAGTGTGTGATGGGACAGTGTGGAGGGAGTGTGTGATGGGACGGTGTGGAGGGAGCTTCACTCTGTGTCTGACCCCGGGAGTGTGTGATGGGACGGTGTGGAGGGAGTTCCACTCTGTGTCTGACCCCGAGAGTGTGTGATGGGAGAGTGTGGAGGGAGTTTCACTCTGTGTCTGACCCCGGGAGTGTGTGATGGGACGGTGTGGAGGGAGTTTCACTCTGTGTCTGACCCTGGGAGTGTGTGATGGGACAGTGTGGAGGGAGCTTCACTCTGTGACTGACTCCAGGAGTGTGTGATGGGATGGTGTGGAGGGAGCTTCACTCTGTGTCTGACCCCGGGAGTGTGTGATGGGACGGTGTGGAGGGAGCTTCACTCTGTGTCTGACCCCAGGAGTGTGTGCTGGGACGGTGTAGATGGAGCTTCATTGTGTCTGACCCCGGGAGTATGTGATGGGATGGTGTGGAGGGAGCTTCACTCTGTGTCTGACCCCGGGAGTGTGTGATGGGATGGTGTGGAGGGAGATTGACTCTGTCTGACCCCGGAAGTGTGTGATGGGACAGTGTGGAGGGAGCTTCACTCTGTGTCTGACCCCGGGAGTGTGTGATGGGACGGTGCGGAGGGAGCTTCACTCTGTGTCTGACCCCGGCAGTGTGTGATGGGACGGTGTGGAGGGAGCTTCACTCAGTATCTGACCCAGAAACACGACCACAATCTCACCAGACATCATTCAATGGATCAAAGTGACTGTACAGAGATTAAAATCTTTAAAGTGCTCAGTGATGCTAAGGCCATGAGTGTTGGAAGCTTGGATTTAGGGGATTGAAAGGATAGCTCTGTACGTCACTGCTCCCCCACTAATCTCCGAGCACAGGGCTAGGATAATGCAGGCTGTCCGGGAGGGCAGGGCCAGGATAATGCAGGCTGTCCGGGAGGACAGGGCCGGGATAATGCAGGCTGTCTGGGAGGGCAGGACCAGGATAACGCAGGCTGTCCAGGAGGACAGGGCCGGGATAATGCAGGCTGTCCGGGAGGACAGGGCCGGGATAATGCAGGCTGTCCAGGAGGACAGGGCCGGGATAATGCAGGCTGTCCGGGAGGACAGGGCCGGGATAATGCAGGCTGACAGGGAGCGCAGGGCCGGGATAATGCCAGCTATCCGGGAGGACAGGGCCAGGATAATGCAGGCTGTCCGGGATAATGCAGGCTGTCGGGACGATAGGGCCGGGATAATGCAGGCTGTCGGGAGGACAGGGCCAGGATAATGCAGGCTGACAGGGAGCGCAGGGCCGGGATAATGCCAGCTGTCCAGGAGGACAGGGCCAGGATAATGCAGGCTGGCCGGGAGAACAGGGCCAGGATAATGCAGGCTGTCCGGGGATAATGCAGGCTGTCGGGACGACAGGGGCCGGGATAATGCAGGCTGTCGGGACGACAGGGCCGGGATAATGCAGGCTGTCGGGAGGACAGGGCCAGGATAATGCAGGCTGACAGGGAGCGCAGGGCCGGGATAATGCCAGCTATCCGGGAGGACAGGGCCGTGATAATGCAGGCTGACAGGGAGCGCAGGGCCGGGATAATGCCAGCTATCCGGGAGGACAGGGCCAGGATAATGCAGGCTGCCCGGGAGCGCAGGGCTGGACTGATGTGTCTCTAGCACACACCTGGCCAGTGACAGTGACTAGATTATTCTTCTGTACCCAAGAAATGGGAATTCACTTGGATCAAAGCCTGTTGCTGAGGTAGAAGCCTGGGCATTTGAGAAGGTGTCAGATATGTAACACATCAGCTGATTTGTCATGTCCCTGAGGGAGGGTTTCCTGGGACGAAAGCTGCCGGTGAACCCACACTACATTCCGCAGATGGAGAATGGGCCCGGCCTCTGATAGGGCAGAGAATATGCAGTAGACATATTCTCATTTGTAGTGCCTACCTTATAACCAACTTTAAGATCAATCCAACCCTTCCCTCCCAGATAACTCTCCTTTATTCCAACAACCATGTGTTTATCTAAGAGTCTGTTAAATGTCCCTAAGTATCTGCCTCTACCACCACCCCCCGTGGGAAATTCCACACCCCCACCACCCTGTGTAAAAACCCTCGCTCTCACATCCACCCTACAGTTTACCCCAATCACCAAATTATGTCGTATTAGCTGTCCTCTCGATATGTATCACATTGTACACCTCTCATCCTCCTTCACATTTCTTTATTGAGAATTAGCATCAGCCCTCCTCCCACAGTGTGACTCTCCCTCAGCACCACCCCTCCCACAGAATGACCCTCCCTCATTACTACCCCTCCCTCAGTGTGACTCTCCGTCAGTATCACCCCTCCCACAGTGTGACTCTCCCTCAGCACCACCCCTCCCACAGAATGACCCTCCCTCAGTACCACCCCTCCCACAGTGTGACCCTCCCTCAGTACCGCCCCTCCCACAGTGTGACCCTCCCTCAGTACCACCCCTCCCACAGTGTGACCCTCCCTCAGTACCACCCCTCCCACAGTGTGACTCTCCATCAGTATCACCCCTCCCACAAAGTGACCCTCCCTCAGTACCACCCCTCCCACAGTGTGACCCTCCCTCGGTACCACCCCCCCACGGTGTGACTCTCCCTCAGTACCACCCCTCCCACAGTGTGACCCTCCCTCAGTACCACCCCTCCCACAGCGTGACCCTCCCTCGGTACCACCCCTCCACAGTGTGACCCTCCCTCGGTACCACCCCTCCCACAGCGTGACCCTCCCTCAGTACCACCCCCCCCACAGTGTGACCCTCCCTCAGTACCGCCCCTCCCACAGTGTGACCCTCCCTCAGTACCACCCCTCCCACAGTGTGACTCTCCATCAGTATCACCCCTCCCACAGTGTGACCCTCCCTCAGTATCACCCCTCCCACAAAGTGACCCTCCCTCAGTACCACCCCCTCCCACAGTGTGACCCTCCCTCGGTACCACCCCCCCACGGTGTGACTCTCCCTCGGTACCACCCCTCCCACAGTGTGACCCTCCGTCAGTACCACCCCTCCCACAGCGTGACCCTCCCTCAGTACCACCCCCCCCACAGTGTGACCCTCCCTCAGTACCCGCCCCTCCCACAGTGTGACCCTCCCTCAGTACCACCCCTCCCACAGTGTGACTCTCCATCAGTATCACCCCTCCCACAGTGTGACCCTCCCTCAGTATCACCCCTCCCACAAAGTGACCCTCCCTCAGTACCACCCCTCCCACAGTGTGACCCTCCCTCGGTACCACCCCCCCACGGTGTGACTCTCCCTCGGTACCACCCCTCCCACAGTGTGACCCTCCGTCAGTACCACCCCTCCCACAGTGTGACCCTCCCTCAGTACCGCCCCTCCCACAGTGTGACCCTCCCTCAGTACCACCCCTCCCACAGCGTGACCCTCCCTGAATACTAGAGGCTTTGAGCTGAGGCAGGTCTTGAGCCTACAACCTTCTGTCTGCTTCGCCGCTGCCAGCCGGAAGCATGAGCTGCTGATAATTGAGGTGTCCAGTGAGACCAGGTTCTGCACCCACAGCAGAGTGTGTTCATTAGCCAGATCTCGAGTGCTGTGCTGACAGCTGACCCAGCCAGCAGTTGCCTACATCAGAGCCTTGTCCTATACGTGACCCATTGGTGTGTGAACAAAACCACCCTTCATCGCTGAGTTAAATAGCACACTCCTGATCTGCTGTTAATGTGGACCTGTCTCATGTGTGCAGGCCACAGAGACAGAATCCCTTTGAAGTACATTAATTATCAAAGTACATGTATCTCACCATTTATCTGCTTCCACTTTCCCTGTTTTCTCTCCCTCCACCGTTTAATTCCTCTTCCTTCTCAGTCCTGATGTACAAAAGAAGACAGACTGTGCAAAAACAGTAACTACAAACACGAGGAATTCTGCAGATGCTGGAAATTCAAGCAACACACATCAAAGTTGCTGGTGAACGCAGCAGGCCAGGCAGCATCCCTAGGAAGAGGTGCAGTCGACGTTTTGGGCCGAGACCCTTCGTCAGGACTAACTGAAGGAAGAGTGAGTAAGGGATTTGAAAGTGGGAGGGGGAGGGGGAGATCCGAAATGATAGGAGAAGACAGGAGGGGGAGGGATGGAGCCAAGAGCTGGACAGGTGATTGGCAAAAGGGGATACGAGAGGATCATGAGACAGGAGGCCCAGGGAGAAGGAAAAGGGGGAGGGGGGGAAAGCCCAGAGGATGGGCAAGAGGCATATTCAGAGGGACAGAGGGAGAAGAAGGAGAGAGAGAAAAAGAATGTGTGTATATAAATAAGTAACAGATGGGGTACGAGGGGGAGGTGGGGCATTAGCGGAAGTTAGATGTTCATGCCATCAGGTTGGAGGCTACCCAGACGGAATATAAAGTGTTGTTCCTCCAACCTGAGTGTGGCTTCATCTTTACAGTAGAGGAGGCCGTGGATAGACATATCAGAATGGGAATGGGACATGGAATTAAAATGTGTGGCCACTGGGAGATCCTGCTTTCTCTGGCGGACAGAGCGTAGATGTTCAGCAAAGCGGTCTCCCAGTCTGCGTTGGGTCTCGCCAATATATAGAAGGCCACATCGGGAGCACCGGACACAGTATATCACCCCAGCCGACTCACAGGTGAAGTGTCGCCTCACCTGGAAGGACTGTCTGGGGCCCTGAATGGTGGTAAGGGAGGAAGTGTAAGGGCATGTGTAGCACTTGTTCCGCTTACACGGATAAGTGCTGGGAGGGAGATCAGTGGGGAGGGATGGGGGGACGAATGGACAAGGGAGTCACGTAGGGAGCGATCCCTGCGGAAAGCAGAGGGGGGGGAGAGGGAAAGATGTGCTTAGTGGTGGGATCCTGTTGGAGGTGGCGGAAGTTACGGAGAGTTATATGTACATAAGTAATTAACACCAAGAACACAAGTCCTTCAAAGTGAGTCCATAGGTTGTGGAAACAGTTCAATGTTGAAGTGAGACAAGTTATCCTCGGTGCTTCAGGAGCCTGCTGGTTGAAGGGTATGGACTGTTCCTGACCCTGGTGGTGTGGGACTAATGTTCCTGAGGGCAGCAGTGAGAAGAGAGCATGGCCTGGGTGGTGGGGGTCCTTGATAATGGATGCTCCTTTCATCAGATACCCACATCCCTCTTCATATGTCCAACTGTGCTGGCAGCTCGTAAGCATTGCTGTTGTATGAGGGTCCGGCAACCTTCCTACTCCGGGTTGTTCCAGGCACCCACCACTCTCTGTGTGGAAGAAGCAGCCACGTAAATCTCTTGCAACACAATCAAAATTCTGGAGGAACTCAGCAGGTCAGGTGAACTCTATGGAGAGGAATAAACAGTTGATGTTTGGGGCTGAGGCCCTTCATCGGGACTGGTAAGGAAGGGAGCAGAAGTGAGTAAAGCAAGGTGGGAGGCGGGGAGGTCTACCAGCTCGGAGGTGATAGGAGGGACCAGGAGAGGGGGAGGTGATAGGAGGGACCAGGAGAGGGGGAAGGTGATAGGAGGGACCAGGAGAGGGGGAAGGTGATAGGAGGGACCAGGAGAGGGGGAAGGTGATAGGAGGGACCAGGAGAGGAAGGAGGTGAGACCAGGAGAGGAGGGAGGTGTGTGAATGAAGTGAGAAACTGGGAGGTGATAGGAGGAAGAGGCAAAGGACTGAAGGAGGATTCAGATAGGAGAGGAGAGTGGAAGAAAGGGAAGAAAGGGAACCTCTTTTCTGGGGGTAGCAGTGAGAAGAGATCATGATCCAAGAGGTGACGGTTAGGTGAAGAGAAGGAGTAAGAGAGTAGCCAGAATGGGGAATGGAAAAAGAAGGGTGAAAAGTTACTGGAAACTTTCTCACTCCAACCCCTACTGAAGTGGTTAAGAGAACAGCTGGTTATTGTAAACACCAGAGATTCTGCAGATGCTGAAAATCTTGACCCAGAACGCACAAAATGTTGGAGGAACTCAGCCTCTATGGAGATTCTGCCCACTTCCTTTCTGGTTCTGATGAATGGTTTTGGCCAAAACATCGACTGTTTATTCCTCTCCATCAGTGTTGCCTGACCTGCTTAGTTCCTCCAGCAATTTGTGTGTCTAATGTACTGTTCAAGCATGCATTCTCAGGGTAAAAATATCACGAAAATCAGCTGCCCGCAGCAGCATCATAATACATTACAAACACACGCATACATTGTGTAATCTTGGGTGACACGGTAGTGTAGTGCTTAGCACAACACTGTACAGTACCAGTGACCCGGGTTCAATTCCCACTGCTGTATGTGTGTTTCCTCGTGACCGCATGGGTTTCCTCCCATAGTCCAAAGACGTACAAGTTTGTAGGTTACTTGTTCACTGTAAGTTGTCCCGTGATTAGGCTGGGGTTAAATCAGGAGATTGCTGGGTGGTGCGGCTCAAAGGAGCCGGAAGGATCTAGTCCATGCTGTATGTCAATAAATAAACTGAAATTGAACAACAAAATAGACACAAAATGAGATAACAAGGAATGGGAAATATTGGCTGAAGTTGAATTAGAGGTTATCAGGTGGGTTCAGGAACCTGAAGGCAGTGGGAAAGAAGCTGTTGCTGAATCTTGAGATGGGCATCTTTGGGCTCCCCTTCTGGGTGTTGACGGCATCAAGAACAGGACGTGCCCTGGATGGCAGAGATCCTTGAAATAGGATACAGGCTTGTGGACGTAGCTGAGCACATGAATCAGAATCAGGTTTAATATTACCTGCATATGTCGTGAAATTTGGTAACTTAGTGGCTGCAGTTCATTGCCATGCATAATAATAGAGAGAGAGAAAATACTGTGGATTACAGTAACTACATATATGTTAAATAGTTAAATTAAATAAGTAGTTTAAAAACAGAAATAAAAAGTAGTGAGGTGGTGTTCATGGGTTCAATGTCCATTTAGAAATCGGATGGCAGAGGGGAAGAAGCTGTTCCTGAATTGTAGAGTGTGTGTCTTCAGGCTCCTGAACCTCCTCCCTGATGAGAAGAGGGCCTGTCCTGGGTGATGGGGTCATTAGTGATGGTCACCGTCTTTTTCAGGCACTGCTTCTTCAAGATGTCCTTGATGCCCATGATGGAGCTGACTAAGTTTACAACTCCTTGTAGCTTATTTCGATCCTGTGTCCCCTCCCCATGTCAGATGGTGATGCAGCCAGTTAGAATGTTCTCCACAGTACCTCTGTAGAAAATTGTGAGTGTTTTAGGTGACATAACAAATCTCTTCAATCTCCTAATGAAATGTAGCCAGTGTCTTAGATTATAAGGACATGAGTTGAGAGTTAGGGGGCAAAAGTTTAGGGGTAACACAAGGGGGAACTTCTTTACTCAGAGAGTGGTAGCTGTGTGGAACGAGCTTCCAGCAGAAGTGGTTGAGGCAGGTTCGATGTTGTCGTTTAAAGTTAAATTGGATAGGTACATGGACAGGAAAGGAATGGAGGGTTATGGGCTGAGTGCAGGTCGGTGGGACTAGGAGAGAGTAAGCGTTCGGTACGGACTAGAAGGGCCGAGATGGCCTGTTTCCGTGCTGTAATTGTTATATGATTATACGGTTATATTACCATAAGATATAGGAGCAGAATTAGGCCATTTGGCTAACAAATTCATCTCCGCCATTTCATCATGGCCGATCCAATTATCCTCTCAGCCTCAGTCTCCTGCACTTCTCCCTTTACCCCTTCATGCCCTGACCAATCAAGAATTCTATCAACCTCTGCCTTAAATATACATAGACTTGGCCTTGATAGCCGTCTTTGGCAATGAATTCCACAGATTCACTACCCTCTGGCTATATAACTCCTCCTCCTCTCTGTTCTAAAAGGAGACCACACTATTCTGAGGCTGTGTCCTCCAGTCTTAGACTTCCCCACCACAGGAAACATCCTCTCCACATCCACTCTATCTGTGCCCTCTGGTCCTTAACTCCCCCACCACAGGAAACATCCTCTCCACATCCACTCTATCTGTGTCCTCTGGTCTTAGACTCCCCCACCATAGGAAACATCCTCTCCACATCCACTCTATCTGTGTCCTCTGGTCTTAGACTCCCCCACCATAGGAAACATCCTCTCCACATCCACTCTATCTGTGTCCTCTGGTCCTTAACTCCCCCACCACAGGAAACATCCTCTCCACATCCACTCTATCTGTGTCCTCTGGTCTTAGACTCCCCCACCATAGGAAACATCCTCTCCACATCCACTCTATCTGTGTCCTCTGGTCCTTAACTCTCCCACCACAGGAAACATCCTCTCCACATCCACTCTATCTGTGTCCTCTGGTCCTTAACTCCCCCACCATAGGAAACATCCTCTCCACATCCACTTTAACAAGGCCTTTCACCATTCGATAGATTTTAATGAGGTCACCCCTCATTCTTCTGAATTCTAGTGAATACAGGCCTAGAGCCATCAAATGCTCTTCAGATGACAAGCCATTCAATCCTGGAATCATTTCTGTGAAACTCCTTGGAACCCTCTCCAGATTCAGCACATCCTTTCTAAGATAAGGGGCCAAGACTGCTCATAAAACTCCAAGTGAGGCCTCATCAGTGCTTTATGAAGTCTCAACATTACAACCTTGCTTTTATATTCTAGTCCTCTTGAAATGAATGCTAACATCATAATTGCCTTCCTCAGCACAGACTCGACCTGCAAACTAACCTTACGGAAATCCTGCACATGGACTCCCAAGTCCCTTTGTGCCTCAATTTTTTTTTGTATTTTTTCTCCATTTAGAGAACAGCCAATCATTTTATTTCTTCTACCAAAGTGCACCACCAAACAATTCCTGACACCTGTATTCAATCTGCCGTTTCTTTGCCCATTCTCCTAATCTGTCTTTCTGTACCTCTCTACTTCCCCAAAGTTACCTGCCCCTCCTCTGATCTTCATATCTTCTGCAAACTTTGCAACGAAGCCATCAGTTCCATCATCCAAGTCATTGACATAAAACATGAAAGGGATCAGTCCCAACGCTGACCCTTGTGGGGTACCACTAATCCTGGTAGCCATCCAGAAATGACTCCCTTCATTCTCACTCTTTGCCTTCTGTCAATTGACCACTGCTTTATCCATGCTAGAATCTTTCCTGTAACACCATGGGCTCGTAGCTTGTTAAGCAGCCTCATGATTGGCACCTTGTCAAAGGCCTCCTGAAAATTCAAGACTCAACCAGGTGACTTATCTACCTTCAGACCTTTCAGTTTCTCCAGAACTTTCTCTCTACTTACGATAACTTCACACACTTCATGCCCCCTGACGTCTGGAGCTTCCACCATACACTGGTGTTTTCCACAGTGAAGACTGATGCAAAATACTTATTCAGTTCATCTGTCATTTTGTTGTCCCCCATTACTACCTCTCCAGCATCATTTTCCAGCCGTCAATATCCACTCTCGCCTCTCTTTTAGATTTTATGTATCTGAAGAAACTTTTGACATCCTCTTTAATATTATTGGCTAGCTCACTTTCATATTCCATCTTTACCTTCATAATGACTTTTTAGTTGCCTTCTATTGGTTTTTAAAAGCTTCCCAATCTTCTAATTTCCCACTAATTTTTGCTCTATTATATGCTTTCTCCTTGGCTTTACTTTGCCTCTGACTTTTCTTGTTAGCCATAGTTGTGTCACCTTTCCTTTAGAATACTTCTTCCTCATTGGGATGTATATATCCTGTGCTTCGGAACTGCTTCCTGAAATTCCAGCCATTGCTGCTCTGCCATCATCCCTGCCAGTGTTCTTTTCCAATCAATTCTGGCCAACTCCTCTCTCATGCCTCTGTAATTCCCTTTACTCCACTGTAACACTGAAACACCTGTCTTTAGCTTCTCCTCACACTTCAAGGTGAATTTGATCATATTATGCAGTTGTCCCTAAGGGTTCTTTTACCTTAAGCTCTCTAATTAGTTCCAGTTCATTACACAACACCCAATCCAGAATAACTGATCTCCGAGTAGGCTCAACCACAAGCTGCTCTAAAAAGCCATTTCATAGACACTCTAGAAATTCACTCTCCTGAAATCCAGCACCAAACTGATTTTCCCAATCTACTTGCATCTTGAGGTCCTCCATGACTTTTGTAACATTTTGCTTTTGACATGCATTTTCTATCTCCCATTGTAATTTGTAGGCCACATTCTTACTACTGTTTGGGAGTCTGTATATACTGCAACTTTCATCAGGATCTTTTTACCCTTGCAGTTCCTTAGCTCTATCAACACTGATTCAACACCTTCCAACCCTATGTCACCTCTTTCTAATGATTTAATTTCATTTTTTACCAACAGAGCAACGCCACCCCCTCTACCTTCCTGCCTCTCCTTTCGGACATTAAGCTCCCAGCTATAACCTTTCAACCATGATACCGTGATGCCTACAGAATATGGAAGTACAACAAGAGGTCATGGTCTGAGGGTGAAAGGTGAAAAGTTTAAGGGGAACATGAGGGGAAACTTCTTCACTCAGAGGGCCGCGAGACTGTGGAACGAGCTGCCAGCACAATTAGTGCATGCAAGCTCAATTTCAATATTTAAGAGAAGTTTGGACAGGTACATGGACGGAGGGCTGTGGTCCCAGTGCAGGTCGATGGGGCTAGGATCTGCATGGACTAAAAGGGCTGAAGGGCTTGTTTCTATGCTGTACCCTTCTGTGACTCGGTGACTCTATGTCAGAGGAAACCGAAGCACCCAGGTGGTCAAGGGGGTGGGGAGGGTGGGATCGTGACTCCTCAGAGACGGTGGCAGGAATTGAACCCAGGTCACGGTGTGGTGACCTCGTACCCTAATGGCTGTGCTGCTGTTGAGGCTGATGAACTTCCAGACAGAGGTAAGGTTGAGATGAAGAGATCCGGGAAACCCAGAACAACACCAACAAACTCAACAAGTTCTGCCTCGCGGAAGCCTCTGGCACTGAGTCTAGCCCGGTTGCTCAGAAGGGTAGAGAAAGGAAGAGGATGGGAGCAGTAATAGGGAACTCTAGTCAGGGGGACAGATAGGCTAATCTGTGGACGCAGAAAGGAAACAAAGATGGTAGTTTGCCTCCCAGGTGCCAAGGTCCAAGATGTTTCTGAATGCGTCCACAATATCCTGAAAAGGGAGGATGAGCAGCCAGAAGTTGTGGTACATATTGGTACCAATGACATAGGAAGAAAAAGGGAAGAGGTTCTGAAAACAGAACACATGGAGTTAGGAAGGAAGCTGAGAAGCAGGACCTCAAAGGTAGTAATCTCGCGATTACTGTCCGTGCCACACGAAAGTGAGGATAGGAATAGAATGAGGTGGAGGATAAATGCGTGGCTGAAGAATTGGAGCAGGGGACAGGGATTCAGATATCTGAATAATTGGGACCTCTTCTGGGGCAGGTGGACCTGTACAAAAGGTCCCATGATCCTCTCATATCTCCTTTGCCAATCACCTGTCCAGCTCTTGGCTTCTTCCCTCCCCCTCCTGTCTTCTCCTATCATTTTGGATCTCCCCCTCCCCCTCCCACTTTCAAATCTCTTACTAGCTCTTCCTTCAGTTAGTCCTGACGAAGGGTCTCAGCCCGAAACATCGACTGTACCTCTTCCTAGAGATGCTGCCTGGCCTGCTGCGTTCACCAGCAACTTCTATGTGTGTTGCCTGTACAAAAGGGATGGGTTGCACTTGAATCAGAGAGCTGGCTTGCTAGAGCTGTTGGGAGTGGTTTAAACTAATATGGTAGGGGGATGGGAACCAGTATGATAGAGCTGGGGATGAGCCAGCAGGTTTACAAGTTGATGATGGGTGTAACATGAATGCAAGGAAGGACAAGCCAATGATTGGCTACAAATGCAGACAGAGCAAGGAGTTAAATTGTACCGCAGAGGCAAAGTTCAAAAGGACGAAGAATGCAGGTCTGAAGGTGCAGTATTTAAATGCACGTAGCATTCGGAATATGGCGGATGAACTCATGGCTCAATTAGAGAATGGTCGATATGACGTTGTGGGCATCACTGAGTTGTGACTGAAAGAAGGGAGCTTAACAAAGGATATACTTTGTATCGAAAGGACAGGCAGGAAGACATAGGTCAGGAATGGCCAACCTACGGCACATACGCCAAAAGTGGTGCACTGGATGATTAGGAGTGGCACATCGCACCCCAGTGATAATAATAAAAAAGTAAGCCTACTCATGCAAAAAGTATTAACCAAAAACCGATTTGTAGAAACAAAAATCTATAACAAGAATTCAGGTAGCTTAGAGCTAGAAATGGGTTTTACGGAGAATAAATCTAAAACTTAGCAATCATTTTTAGCGATTTTATTATTTTGTGCACATCTTTTGGTGAATGTTATCTTCTTTCACATTAATCCGCTTTCAATTTTAAAAAAATGTTCAATGAGTCAAACTAGGAAAGAAAGACTTTTGTTCTGCAGTCGTTCCATAACTGTTCAATACATGTTTGATACTTGTTTGATCCTGAGGCTCCAGGCGTCTGCACCAGGGGTGCGTCGCAGGTTTTTGCCAGTCAGTTTACAATTGACACTCGTGCACTACGGAGTTGTGTTTTGTTTGTCCTTTGTGAACATCTGCAGTTTTGTACTTTTTCAAAACTTAGGCCTTGTTTTTACATTCAGTTACCCATCACAAGAAAATGAGCAAAAGAAAAGCAGAAAGTGATAGTAAGCGTGAATTCAATGAACAGTGGGAAAATGAGTTCTTATTTATAGCCGGTCCGTCAGGAAAACCGTTGTGCATTGTTTGTGAAAACACTTTCTCACATAATAGAAGACATGATCTTAATAGACTCTATAAAACACAACATCAGACTGAAAGAGAAGGAAAACTGAAGCTAGTGCCTGGGTCTGAGTTACGGAAAGAATATGTGATTAAGAAAAAGGAAGAAATCAAAATAAGACAAAATATATTTGTTAGAAGTCTCATTAAGGTAAGTAATGTTTATCTTGTTTTTATATTAAATCAATATATCAAGTAAAAATGCTAAATATGTCTATATTAACATATCTTTAAAAGAATTGAATGGGGGTACCAGAGTTGTATGGCGCATTTGAACTCGTGCGTGAAAAAATTGACACATGGAATGTGAAAGGTTGGCCACCCTGGCATAGACAGTGGGGTGGCTCTGTTGGTAAGAGATGGAATTATATATTTAGAAAGAGGAGACATAAGAACAAAGAAATAGGAGCAGGAGCAGGCCATCCAGCCCATCGAGCCTGCCCTGCCATTCAATGAGATCATGGCTGATCTGTCCGTAAACTCAGCTCCATCTACCTGCCTTTTCCCCATAACCCTTCATTCCCCTACTATGTAAAAATCTATCTAACTGAATCTTAAATATATTTAGTGAAGAAGCCTCAACTACTTCCCTGGGCAGAGAATTCCACAGATTCACCACTCTCTGGGAAAAACAGTTTCTCCTCATCTCCATCCTAAATCTTCTCCCCTGAACCCTGAGGCAATGTCCCCTAGTTCTAGTCTCACCCACCAATGGTAACAACTTTCCTACTTCTATCTTATTATCCCTTTCAAAATTTTGTATGTTTCTATAAGATCCCCTCTCATTCTTCTGAATTCCAGAGAGTATAGTCCCAGGCGACTCATAGGTTAACCCCTTCATCTCTGGAATCAATCTAGTGAACTTCTTCTGCACTGCCTCCAAAGCCAGTATATCCTCCCTCAAGTATGGAGACCAGAACTGCACACAGTACTCTAGGTGCGGCCTCACCAGTACCCTGTATAGTTGCAGCATGACCTCCCTGCTCTTGAATTCAATCCCTCCAGCAATGAAGGCCAACATTCCGTTTGCCTTAATAACCTGTTGTACCTGTGGGCCAACTTTTTGCGATTCATAAACAAGCACTCACAAGTCCCTCTGCACAACAGCATGTTGCAATCTTTCACCATTTAAATAATAATCTGCTCTTCTATTATTTCTTCCAAAGTGGATGATCTCGCATTTACCAGTGTTGTTTTCCATCTGCCAGACCTTGGCCCACTCACTTAACCTATCTATATCCCTCTGCAGACTCTCCACATCCTCTGTACAGTTTGCTTTTCCACTCAGTTTAGTGTCATCAGCAAATTTTGCTCTGCTACACTCAGTTCCCTCTTCCAAATCATCAATGTAAATGGTAAACAGCTGCGGGCCCAGCACTGACCCCTGTGGCACCCCACTGACCACAGACTGCCAACAGGAGAAACACCCATTTATACCAACTCTCTACCTTCTATCAGTTAACCAATCCACTATCCATGCCAATACACTTCCTCCAACTCCATGCATCTGTATCTTATTTATAAGTCTCTTGTGTGGCATCTTATCGAATGCCTTCTGGAAATCCAAGTATACGATATCCGCCTGTTCCCCTCTATCCACTGCACTCATTATGTCCTGAAAGAACTCCAGAAAGTTTGTCAAACAGGACCTGCCCTTTCTGAGTCCATGCTGTGTCAGTCTAATGGAACCACTCCTTTCTAAATGTTTTGCTATTTCTCCCTTAATGACAGCTTCAAGCATTTTCCCGACTACAGATGTTAAGCTAACTGGCCTAAAGTTGCCCGTCTTTTGCCTACATCCTTTTTTAAAAAGTGACGTGACATTTGCTGTCTTCCAATTCGCCGGGACCTGCCCAGAGTCTAGAGAGTTTTGATAAATGATTACCAACGCGTCTACTATAACCTCCGCCAATTCCATCAGCACCCTGGGATGCAGCCCATCAGGACCAGGGGACTTACCTACCTTCAGGCCCTCTAGTTTGCTCATCACTATCTCTTTAGTGACAGTGATTTTACTGAGGTCCTCACCTCCCATTTCGTCCATAATATCATTCTTTGGCATATTAGACATGTCCTCCACTGTGAAGACCGACATAAAATAGTTCAATGCCTCGGCCATTTCCTTATCACCCAATATCAATTTCCCCTTATCGTCTTCCAAGGGACCTACGTTGACTTTAGCCACCCGCTTCCGCTTTACATATTTATAAAAACTTTTGCTATCTGTTTTTATATTTTGTGCTAATTTACTTTCATACTCTATCTTCCCTTTCCTTATTTCTTGTTTAGTTGTTCCTTGTTGCTTTTTAGAGTTTTCCCAATCCTCCAGTCTCCCACGACTCTGCGACTTGAGCTTTTAACTTGATACTATCTTTTATTTCCTTAGTTATCCAAGGCTGGCTCTCCCCACACTCACTGTCCTTACTTTTGACTGGAATATACTTTTGTTGAGCACTGTGAAAAATCTCCTTGAAAGTATTCCGCTGTTCCTCAACTGTCCTACCAAATAGCCTGTGCTCCCAATCCACATTAGCCAACTCCTCCCTCATCCCGTTGTAGTCTCCCTTGTTCAAGCATATTACACTAGTTTTAGATCTAACTATTTGGTCAGAGTATGTCAAATCTTTGTGGGTGGCGTTAAGAAACTGCAAGAGTAAAAAACCCATTGAGAGATATATAGGCCTCCAAATAGTAGACAAGATGTGGGGTTGAGATTGCAAAGGGATCTGGAAAAGGCATGTAATAAGGGTAATGACACAATTGTAATGGGAGACCTCGATATGCAAAGAGATTGGGAAAATCAGGTTGGTGTCGGATTGCAAGAGAGGGAATTTGTTGAATGCCTACAAGCTGGCTTTTTAGAGCAGCTTATGATTGAGCCAACTAAGGGAAAGGCTATCTGAGATTGGGTGTTGTGTAATAACTCAGATTTTGTTAGTCACTTAATGTAAAGGAACCTTTTGGAGGCAGTGATCGTAATAAGATTGAATTCATACTGCAATTTGAGAGGGAGAAGCATAAATCACATGTATCAGTATCACAATGGAGTAAAGGGAATTACAGAGGCATGAGAGAGGAGCTTGCATAGGAAAGTTGGAGGAGGATACTGGCAAGGCTGAGCAGAGATGGCTGAAGTTTCTGGGAATAGTTCACCACACACAGGATAGATATGTCACACAGAAGTAATTCTCAAATAACAGGGATAGGCATCCATGGCTGTCAAGGGAAGTTAAGGACTGCATAAAAACCAAGGAAAGGGCGTATAAGGTAGCAAAAGTGAGTTGGAAGTTGGATGATTGGCAAACTTTTAAAATCCAACAAAAGGCAACTAAAACAGCTATGAAAAGGGAGAAGATGAAATATGAGGGCAAACTAGCCAATAATGTAAAGCAGGATACTAAAAGTTTTTTTCATTTATATAAAGAAAAAAACAGAGCTGAGAATTGATATTGGACCTCTGGAAATGATGCCGGTGAGGTAGTAATGGGGGACAAAGAAATGGCAGATGAACTTAATGGGTATTTTGCACCAGTCTTTACTGTGGAAGATATTAGCAGTGTACCAGAGGTCCCTGACACAAAATACTCTGCAGATGCTGGGGTCAAAGCAACACTCACAACACGCTAGAGGAACTCAGCAGGTCGGGCAGCATCCGTGGAAAAGATCGGTCAACGTTTCGGGCCGGAACCCTTCGTCAGGACTGCAGAGGGAAGGGGCAGGGGCCCTATAAAGAAGGTGGGGGGAGGGTGGGAAGGAGAAGGCTGGTAGGTTCCAGGTGAAAAACCAGTAAGGGGAAAGATAAAGGGGTGGGGGAGGGGAAGCAGGGAGGTTATAGGCAGGAAAGGTGAAGAAGGAATAGGGGAAAGCACAATGGGTAGTAGAAGGAGGCGAAACCATGAGGGAGGTAATAGGCAGCTGGAGGAGGGGGCAGAGTGACATAGGGATAGGGGAAGGAAGGGGGAGGGAGTTACCAGAAGTTGGAGAATTCTATGTTCATACCAAGGGGCTGGAGACTACCTAGACGGTATATGAGGTGTTGCTCCTCCAACCTGAGTTTAGCCTCATCATGGCAGTAGAGGAGGCCACGAATAGACATATCTGAATGGGAATGTGAAGCAGAGTTGATATGAGGTTCATAAGAGTCAGGGAGCAGGAGTGAGTGCCATTGCTATTGCAAAACAAAGAGTACTATGCAAACTGAAAGGTCTTAAAATGGATAAGTCACCTGGACTAGATGGACTACATCCCAGAGTCCTGAGAGAGGTTGCTGAAGAGATAACAGATGCATTGGTCATGATCTTTCAAGAATCACTTAATCCTGGCATGTTCCTGGAGGACTGGAAAATTGCAAATGTCACTCCACTCTTTAAGAAGGGAGGAAGGCAAAAGAGAGGAAATTATAGGCCAGTTAGCCTAACCTCAGTGGTTGGGAAAGCATTGGAGTCCATTATTAAGGATGAGGTTTCAGGGTACTTGGAGACTAATGATAAAATAAGTCAAAGTCAGCATGGTTTCTATAAAGGGAAATCTTTCTTGACGATTCTGTTAGAGTTCTTCAAGGAGGTAACAAGCAGGGTGGACAAAGGAGAGGCAGTGGATGTCATTTACTTGGATTTTCAGAAGGCACTTGATAAAGTGCCTCACATGAGGCTGCTTAACAAGATAAAGCCCTATGGCATATACTGGCATGGATAGAGGAATGGCTGACAAGCAGGAAGCAGCGATTGGGAGTGAAAGGAGTCTTTTCTGGTTGTCTGCCAGTGATGAGTGGTGTTCTGCAGGGGTCAGTATTGAAACCACTACTTTTCACATTGTTTGTCAATGATTTGGGTAATGGAACTGATGGTTTTGTGGCAAAGTTTGCAGAAGATACAAAGATAGGTGGAGGGGTAGGTAGTGCTGAGGAAGCAATGCGATTGCAGCAGGACTTAGACAAATTGGAAAAATGGGCAAAAAAGTGGCAGATGGAATATAGTGTTGGGAAATGTATGATAATGTATTTTCGTGCAGACTGTTATTTAAATGGGGAGAAAATTCAAACATCAGAGGTGCAAAGGGACTTAGGAGTCCTTGTGCAAGACTCCCAGAAGATTAATTTACTGTTGAATCTGTGGTAAGGAAGGCAAGTTGAAAATTGGCATTTATTTCAAGGGGAATAGAATATAAAAGCAAAGAGATAATGCTGGGCCTTTATAAGACGCTAGTCAAGCCGCACTTGGATGTTGTCAACAGTTTTGGGCTCCGTATCTCAGAAAGAATGTGTTGTCATTGGAGAGAGTCCACAGGAGGTTCATGAGGATGATTCTGGGAATGAAGGGGTTAACATATGAGGATCATTTGGCAGCTTTGGGCCTGTACTCACTGGAATTTAGAAGAATGCTTGGGAATCTCATTGAAAGCTACCGAATGTTGAAAGGACTGAATAAGGTGGATGTGGAGAGGATGTTTCCTGTGATGGGGGTATTGGGAACTAGAGGGCACAGCCTGAAAATTGAGGGGTGACCCTTTAGAACAGAAGTAAGGAGGAATTTTTTTGGCCAGAGAGTGGTGAATCTGTGGAATGCCCTGCCACAGACTGCAGTGGAGGCCAAGTCTGTGGGTATATCTAAAGCGGAAGTTGATAGATTCTTGATTGGTCAGGGCACCAAGACATATGTGAAGCGGCAAGCATATGGGTTTGAGTGGGATCTGGGATCAGCCATGATGAAATGGTAGAGTGGACTTGATGGGCTGAATGGCCTAATTCTGCTCCTATGTCTTATGGTCTTATGGTCTTATGGGCAGGCAGCATCTATAGAGGGGAATAAAGAAGCGACCTTTCAGGCTGAGACCCTTCATCAGCACTGGAAATGAAGGGGGCAGAAGCCAGAATAGGTGAGTCCAGGTGAGTGGGTTAGATGGGTGGGTGGGGTAGTGGGGGGACGAAGTAAGAAGCTGGGAGGTGATAGGTGGAAGAGATAAAGGGCTAAAGAAGAAGGAATCTGATAGGAGAGGGAAATGGACTACGGGAGAAAGGGAAGAAAGCCAAATATTTAATTCCCAAGTAGTGTTTGCCACTCAAATCCCTCGTTAATATTAGGGATGTGTGTCTGAGGAATTGATTGCTGCATTTCTGTTTGAAGTTGGCTGCAAATTATAGACCCCATGATTCAGATCCCAAATTATCACTTCCAGATGAGAGCTCCAAATTATAGGGTCTGTTCTACAGACCTCAAATTACAGGCCCCATGGCACAGGCCATAACTAGATGTTGTCAGGAGAGACCCCAGATAACAGCATTTATTGCACAGGCCAAGTATAACAACCCCAAGCTTAGAACCTGAGGACCAAACCGTATATTAAAGGATCAAAATACATGCCCCACATTGAAGGCCTCCACAGTGTAGGAGGGCCATCTTATACACCTTGGATATGGACCATGAAATGGCTTGACCAAATTTAAGTGGCATGGTTAGGAAAGCGTATGGGGTGTTGGCTTCCATTAGGCGGGGGATTGGGGGGGACTGAGTTCAAGAGCCGTGAGGTAATGTTGCAGCTCTATAAAACTCTGCTTAGACCACACTTGGAGTATTGTGTTCAGTTCTGGTCACCTCACTACAAGAAGGATGTGGAAGCTTTAGAGAGGGTGCAGAGGAGATTTACCAGGGCAATTAAAGAGTATATCTTATGAGGACAGGTTGAGTGAGCTAGGTTTTTCTCTTTGGAGTGAAGGACGATGAGAGATGACTTGATAGAGGTGTGCCAGATGATAAGAGGCATTGAGGGAGTGCGCAGGGTGGAAATAACTAACAGGAGAGGGCATGATGTTAAGGTGATTGGATGAGGATGTCAGAAGCAGGTTTTTTACACAGAGTGGTGAGTGTGTGGAATGCTCTGCCAGGGGTGGCTCCATCAGGGACTTTTAAGAGACACTTTGATAGGCACACATATGAAAGCTAATTGGAGGCTGTGTAGAAGAGAAGGGTTAGGTTAAAGGTAGGCAGCACATTGTGGGCTGAAGGGCCTGTACTGTGCAGTAATGTTCTGTGGTGTATTGGCATTTGATGTTTCTGTATGCACTACCTCAGTGTGCACTGCAACGATACAGCATTCTGAGTCCTTACGCAGGTCACTGTGCTTGTAGTTGCCTTTATTCTGACCGTGTACGCCGTTCACTCTTCAGGTGAGCAAGGAATTTCTTTGCACCTTGGTATGTATGGTGCCTAGGAAAGCCTCTGTGTTCAAGAGCTCTCGAGCTCTCCCTCCCTCCCTCCCTCCTCTCTCTCCCTCCCTCCCTCCACTCTCTCCCTCCTCTCTCTCTCTCTCCTCTCCCTCCCTCCTCCTCTCTCTCCTCTCCCTCCCTCCCTCTCTCCCTCTCTCCCTCCCTCCTCTCTCTCCCCTCCCTCTCTCTCTCCCTCCCTCCTTCCTCTCTCTCCCCTCCCTCTCTCCCTCCCTCCCTCTCTTCTCTCTCCCTCCCTCTCTCTCTCTCCCTCCCGCTCTCCTTCTCCCCTCTCTCCCTCCCTCCCTCTCTCTCTCTCTCTCTCTCTCTGCCCCCACCCCCATTCTCTCACTTTGCCATTTGCATGATTTGTGTCTTTTTTTCGCTTTGGGGTGTTCGATTTTTGTGTTGTCGTTTGCATGATTTCAATTTTTTTGGTGCCTGGTGGGTGGGTGGGTGGGATTGATGCATACCTCCGACTGGCTTCCTGGGTTTCTTTGTTTTGTGGCTATCTGGAGAAGACGAATCTCAGCATACGTACTCTGATCATAAAGGAACCTTTGAACCTTTCAGTAAATGAATCTGACTGTATCTGCTGCTCTGACCCAGGACGGTCAGCTTCTCAACCTGCTGCTCGGCGTCCTGGGAATGGGTAGAATTCACATTCCACAGCAAATATCTCTGGCTGACAGGAGTTATTTTTAGGATTTGGAGAATTCTGCATTCATGACCTTTATAGCAACAGGTTTCTGTCTGTCCTCCAGTACCCCTAGACTGCTGGCTCCCACCTATCCACCTCACTCCGAGGTCACTCACGGTCAATCCCACAGCCCTGCGATTAGGTTGTCAGTGTGCTCCCCTTGATCAGTTCATCCATTCGTGCACAATACCAGGCCAGTTCACATCCTGTTGTTTCCCATCATCGTGGAGTCGATGAGTAGAAGGATGTTCCTTTAGAACACAGACGAGGAGGAATTTCAGTCACAAACAAGAGAAAATCTGCAGATGCTGGAAATCCGAGCAACACACACAAAATGCTGGAGGAACGCAGCAGGCCAGGCAGCATCTGTGGAAAAAAGTACAGTCAACATTTTGGGCCAAGACCCTTCAGCCCAAAACATCTGCTGTACTCTTTTCAGCTGGCTGGTTTGCTGAGCTTCTCCAGCATTTTGTGTGTGTAACACGCTGTAAGGTTTCACTGCTACTGTAATGGCTTCTCTGTAATGTTTCACTGCTGAGGAAATGGTTTCTCTGTAGCAGCAATGTTTGGGTTATGATTAGAGATAACGGGGCGTGCTAGCCAAAGAGTGGGATGTTGTTCTTCCTCGAGTGTCTGGGAGCCGGGAATTCATCGTCTTTTGCCGGGGAGAGATGAGGAGAGAAGACACAAATGGAGAGAGTTAGTAGACCTTGGATGGAGTGGACTTGGAGCGAGGGTCCGAAGGTCAGCGACAATCAGAGGAGGTCGATGGTGGACAATCAGCCTTATCAGTGAGCTCCAACATTACGCATTAGACTCTTTCATAAGAATGGGCCCCTTTTCCTTTTTTTGTTTTCTTTACTAACCATATAGTCAAATTAAGAATTATAAAGCTCAATCATTTAATTGTATATTGTGTACTGTTTGTTATTTCTGGGTACTGATTTGTAACAGGGGACACATCACTCAGCATCCACCCAAATGAGATTTCTTAAGTTTGGCCAGACTGGGGGGCTGTCACCCCCTATATTAAGCCACTAGCCGAACCGAGAATTACATGTGCGTTGAGGAGGAATTTCTTTAACCAGAGCGTAGTGAATCTGAGGAATTCGTTGCCACAGACGGCTGTGGAGGCCAAGTCATTGGGTTGATAGGTTCTTGAATGGACAGGGTGCCAAAGGTTACGGGGAGAAGGCAGGAGAATGGAGTTGAGAGTGATAATAAATCAGCCGTGATGGTGAATGGCCTAATCTTTTGGTTTTGGTGTTATGGTATTACCATAGCCAATAGATCCAGCCAACAGACCAGTGTGCATGATAGAAAGTGTGTGCAATCACATCTATCCTCTGTAAAGTGGCCAGCATAATCAATCACTTTAAATTCCCAATCCTATTTGCATTCTGATCCAGTGGTGGGTGGCCTCCTGTACTGTCACAGTGATGTCCAACGCAGGCCTGAGGAATCTTCTGATGGGGCCATGCGGCAGCCTTCTAGGCTCAATACCAAATTCAACAAATTCAGATCATTTCACATCCCAGTCTGTATTGTACTGGCCAGTTCTGCTCTGACCTTCTCCATCAGCAGAGTGGAGGCTAAGTGGTTCAGTGCACCCGGAGCTCGAGCCTGGAGTTTAGATCCCATCATTGGCTGGTCCGGAGTGGTGCTGCAGATCCGAGCACAAACGTCACTCAGAAGTCTGGAGGTTGAGGAGGCTGGAGGGCTTCCTGGAGTTTGTGGACTGTGCATGTATGTTGGGAGGTGACGGAAGAGAAGAAAGGGGGTGTATTTATCTATTTATTCATCTATCTGTCTATTTATCAACCTATCTGTTTGTTTAGAAACATTGAAAACCTACAGCACAATACAGGCCCTTCGGCCCACAAAGTTGTGCTGAACATGTCCCGACCATAGAAATTACTAGTCTTATCCATAGCCCTCTATTTTTCTAAGCTCCATGTGGCTATCCAGAAGTCTCTTAAAAGACCCTCTCATATCCGCCTCCACCACTGTTGCCGGCAGCCCGTTCCACGCACTCAGCACTCTCTGAGTAAAAAACTTACCCCTGACATCTCCTCTGTACCTACTCCCCAGCACCTTAAACCTGTGTCCTCTTGTGGCAACCATTTCAGCCCTGGGAAAAAAGCCTCTGATTACCCACACAATCAATTACCCCTCATCATCTCATACACCTCTATCAGGTCACCTCTCATCCTCCGTCGCTCCAAGGAGAAAAGGCCGAGTTCACTCAACCTGTTTTCATAAGGCATGCTCTCCAATCCAGGCAACATCCTTGTAAATCTCCTCTGCACTCTCTCTATGGTTTCCACATCCTTCCTGTAGTGAAGCGACCAGAACTGAGCACAGTACTCCAAGTGGGGTCTGACCAGGGTCCTATAAAGCTGCAACATTACCTCTCAGCCCTTAATCTCAATCCCACGGTTGATGAAGGTCAATGCACCACATGCCTTCTTATTTATTTATTTATTTGTTTGTTTGTCTATTTTTTCAGCATGGCCACTCTGCCCAGCAACCTCCAATTTAACCCTAGCCTAATCACAGCACAATTTACAACAACCAGTTATCCTACCAACTGGTACATCTTTGGACTGTGGGAAGAAACCAGGGCACCCAGAGGAAACCCTTGCACACACGGGAACATCGTACAAGCTTGCTCCCCGGGGATGCTGGGATTGAACTCTGAACTCTGACGCTCTGAGCCGCAATAGCGTCACGCTAACCGCTACGCCAGCATGGCGCTGTTGTTTTGTTGCTTGTTGAGTTCTGTGTTGTTCTGGGTGTGTGATGTTGGCTCCAGAATGTGTGGTGGCACTCACAGGCTGCTCCTGCACATTCTTGGGTGTGTTGGCTGTTAATGCAAACAGCACACTGCACTGTTTGTTTCAATGTATACATGATAAATCTGAATCCGTAATATTCCTCCGCAGGTGCTGACTGCTTTTGTTCTAGTTTCCAGTTTCTGCCACAACTCGAACCCACATTTCACAGCTTTTATTTTCCTTTGTCTGTGTTCCCTCTCACAAACTCTCCTTAATAACCTGGCAGTAATTTCTCACACAAGTCGATAGGGTTGTTAAGAAGGCGTATGGGGTGTTGGCCTTCATTAGCTGAGTGACTGAGTTAAAGAGCCTCCAGGGAAAGTTGCAGCCCTATAAAGCCCTGGTTAGACCACACCTGGGAGGAGTATTGTGTTCAGTTCTGGTCCCCTCATTATCAGGAAGGATGTGGAAGCTTTAGAGAGGGTGCAGAGGAGATTTACCAGGATGCTGCCTGGATTGGAGAGCGTGTCTATTGAGGATAGGTTGAAAGAGCTGGGGATTTTCTCTCTAGAGTGAAGGAGGATGAGAAGAGACTTGATAGAGGTGTACAAGGTGATAAGAAGCAGAGATCGAGTGGACAGCCGGAGACTTTTCCCCAGGGTGGAAGTGGCAAAAACAAGTGGCATATTTGAGGTGATTGGAGGAAAGTATAGTGGGGATATGAAAGATAATTCTTTTACACAGAGAGTGGTGGGTGTGTGGGAAAGTCCTGCCAAAGGTGTTGATAGAGGCAGATACATTAGGGACATTTAAGCACTTAAATATACACACAGATGATAGGAAAATGGGGGGGAGACTGTGTAGGAGGGAAGGATTAGATTGAGTAGGTTAAAAGCTTGGCACAACAGTGTGGGCCAAAGAGCCTGTATTGTGATGTTCTGTTCCATGTTCCAAGAGAGTCGCCTCACAAACCCCCCTCCCTCCTTTATAATCCGATTGTGTCCCCACTCTGCCTTTTGCAGTTCGGTCTCACATCCCAGGTTTCTCGGTCTGTCACACCATGTTCTAAAGCAACAAGTCTTGGACTTGTAGTTAACTCAACCACCTTCCTCGTTATGGTTTTTATCTGTTTGATGTCCATACACGAAGTTATCAGTTTGTGTCTTGAACAGTACATTCAGTAATTCTGAAGGAGTTTTATGACGATTGGGTGAGTTAGTGGGAGAGACACTGACCTTTCACCTCACACACTTGGCTGGTAAATTTGATTGTTCCGACGAGGACAGTGTAAAAGTGGAGAAATGTATCAAGGCTTTTAGTGAAGAAGCCGCTCTCATCTCGGAGGATGGCTATGGCTTCCTCTTCTTCCACGTTGAGATTAGTCTTGAGTTGGAGGAGCAACACCTCATATTCCATCCGTGTAGCCTCCAACCTGATGGCATGAACATCGATTTCCAGAACTTCTGGAAACTTTCCTTCCTTCCCCTTCTCTCATTTCCAATTTCCATTATGACTTCCCTATCACCCTTCCCTTCTCCTCCCCTTTCTCCTACAGTCCACTC
The DNA here is from genome assembly GCF_030028105.1 of Mobula birostris. Classification (NCBI taxonomy): domain Eukaryota; kingdom Metazoa; phylum Chordata; class Chondrichthyes; order Myliobatiformes; family Myliobatidae; genus Mobula; species Mobula birostris. The sequence continues at coordinate 3,220,594 of NC_092385.1, forward strand.
TCTTCTCCTACCAGATTCCTTCTTCTTAACAGCCATTTACCTCCTCCACCTATCACGTCACGGCTTCTTACTTCATCCTCTCCTCCTCCCCCACCCACCCACCTTCCCCTTCACCTGGTCTCACCTATCACCTGCCAGCTTGTTCTCTTTCCCCTCCACCCACCTTCTAATTATGACTTCTGCCCCTTCTTTTCCGATCCTGGGAAGAAAGGGGTTTGTCTTGCTGCTGTTCCATGGTTGCCTGAGTTGTTGTGCTGAACACTGTGGACACGCTATGTTGGCGTCGGAATGTGTGGTGACATTTACGGGTTGTGAATGCAAAATATAAATAAATAGCGTTAAATAATGAGAACATGAGATAAAGAGTCCTTCAAGTGATATCATTGGTTGAGGGAACATTTCAGTGATGGGGCAAGTGAGTGTAGTTATTCCCTTTAGTACAAGAGCCTGCTGGTTGAAGGGTGGTAACTATTCCTGAACCTGGTGGTGTGAGTCTTGAGGCTCCTGTACCTTCTCTTCACCGGCCAGCAGCAAAGAAGAGAGCACGGCCTGGGTGGTGAGGATCTCTGATGTTGGATGTTGCTTTCCTGCCACAGTGTTTCATGTTGATGTGTGCCATGGTGGAGAGGGCTTTACCCGTGACGTACTGGGCCAAGTCCACTACTCTTTGTCGGGTTTTCCATTCAAAGGCACTGGTGTTTCCATGCTAGGCCGTGATGCCTGTGATAAATAAATCTGAATCTGAACGTGTAACGTTAAAACGTTGACTGTTTATTGATGCTGCCTGAGCTGCTGAGTTCCTCCAGCATTTTGTGTGTGTTTCGCCAATGCCCACGGTTTCTCAAGCCAGCCAGTGATGTCACTGGGCACGGAGGCAGCAAGAGCCCAGGAGGTTTCTGTTACTGCAGCTGTTCCCTCACTCACTTGAACTTGTCCGCTGGCGTGGACGATTGGACAGGTGGAATCCCGATCCACCAGCCTTGAATCAGCGCCCACGGCCTGCTGGAGCCAGAGATCTTTGACAGGTGATCTCGTGCGAGTCAGCCTCCTCAGCTGGGAAACAATTAGCGCGAGTGCTGAGAGGCTGGAACAAGACCAGTGCCCAGCTGTCCACGACTGACAGTTTGGCTTGGTCCAGAAAGCAAGACGTGTACACTTCCCTCCCCGGACAATCTGTGCATCTGAACCAGATTTATTGTTCCTGAGGGGAGGGGTAGGGAGGCCTCAAACTAGAGGGCACAGTTTTAAGATATATATTATTTTGTTTTATTTATTGAGATACAGACAGAACAGGCCTTCCAGCCCTTTGACCTGTACTACCCCAAATTAATCCTAGCCTAATATGGATTAGGTACAGGACAATGTACAGTAACCAATTAAACTACTGCCTGGTACGGGACAATTTATAATAACTAGTTAACCTACTGACCGGTACAGGACAGTGTACAGTAACAATTTAACCTATTAACCGATACGTCTCTGCACTGTGGGAGGAAACCAGAGCACCTGGAGGAAACCCACAGGGTCACGGGGAGAACGTACAAACTCCTTACAGACAGCGGTGGGAATTGAACCTGTGTTGCCTGGACTGTAAGGTGCTGTGCTAACCACTATGCCACTGTGCCACCCCAGGTTGAGGGTGATTAAAAGGGTTTTAAGGGCACATTTTTCACACAGAGGGTGGTGGGTATGGGGAAGTGGTAAGGGTGAATACAACTGCAATATTTAAAGTGTGGGCACATGGCCAAGTGGTTAAGGCATTGGACTAGCGATCTGAAGGTCGTGAGTTTGAGCCCCAGCCGAGGGAACGTGTTGTGTCCTTGAGCAAGGCACTTAATCACACATTGCTCTGCGACGACACTGGTGCCAAGCTGTATGGGTCCTAATGCCCTTCCCTTGGACAACATCGGTGTCGTGGAGAGGGGAGACTTACAGCATGGGCAACTGCTGGTCTTCCATTCAACCTTGCCCAGTCCTGCGCCCTTTCCAGGCGCAGATCCATGGTCTCGCAAGACTAACTGATGCCTTAAGTTTGAAGTAATAGTTTTACAGGTACGGATTGAGATGAATATGGGCTAAACTGGATCAGTAAGGCAGCTGAGGTTCATTCAGATTCACTTATTTATCCCAGGTATGTTCAAACTCATTGTGAAGTGCACCACTTGCACATTCCTCAGGACGTGCTGCGGGCAGCCCACGAGTGTTGCCTGACGTTCTGATGCCAACATAGCAAGCCCACAGTGCTCGGCACAATAACAGAGAACACAACAAGCAACAAAACAAGCCCCATTCCTTCCTCTCACCCACCCAATCCGACAGCCCTCCGATTCCCGGGCAGGCCTCCGGGCCTTGAATTCCAGGCCTTCAGTTCCCTAGGCCTCCAGGCCTTGAACTCCAGACCTCCAACTCCAGGCCTGCAGCTCCAGGCCTTCAGACCTCCAGCCACCCAGGCCTCTGGGCTTCCAGGCTTCGGCCATCAGTCTATGATTTATGGACTACTGATCGACCTTTAGGCTTCGGTCTTCAGTATCGACTCCTGACGATTAGATTCCACAGCCCAATGTCTGAATGTGTCGAATGACTGGCCCTCATCCCACCTGATCGCATGGACATACACCAACCTGGAAAAGCCCAAAATCCATGGATGTTCCCACTTGTCCACATCGCTGGCCTTCAAGCACAAAGTGGAGTGGTGTGATTGGCATGGATGAGACGGGCTGAAAGGCCTGTTTCTCTCCTGTATTGCTCTCTATCTCTGACTGACTTAGGTTACGAGAAACTTGTTGTGCTGTGTTAAGACATAAAATTAAATAAATGGTGTAAAGAAAGAATAACGATGTGGTGTTCAATGTCCATTCAGAAATCTGTTGGCGGAGGGGAAGAAGCTGTTGCTGAATCGGTGAGTGTGTGTCTTCAGGCTCCTGAACTGCTCCCTATGGTAACAATGAGAAGAGGCCATGTCCTAGTGATGGACGCCACGTTTTGCGGCATCACCTTTTGAAGATGTTTTCAATGTTGAGGAGGCTAGTGCCCGTGATGGAGCTGGCTGAGTTTATCATAAGGCATTAAGGTATAGGAGCAGAATTAGGCCATTTGGCCCATCGAGTCTGCTCCATCATTTCATCATGGCTGATCCATTTTCCCTCTCAGCCCCAATCTCCTGCCTTCTCCCCGTATCCCTTCCTGCCCTGACCAATCAAGAATCTATCAATCTATAAGGAGCAGAAGGAAGCTCCTTATTTAAACACAAGGAAACAGGAGCAGGAGGAGCCCACTCGGCCCTCAATCCTGTACCGACATTCATTGTAATCATGGCCGATCTACAATGGCCATTTCCTGGAACCCTCAATTTCCCAAAGATCAGATATTTATTTATCACCACCTTAAGTAAGTCCAATGCTCTGGCCTCCACCAGCCTCACAGGCAGAAAATTCCCAGAATTCACCTGTATTTTTAGCCTGCATTTTGTGGTTATCAATTTCCCATTTACTGCCCCTCCAAGGTGTTCGGGTGTGGAAGGCCGCGCAGTACTTGGAATTCTCCCCATGCGCAATCTATGTATATCAGCTATCTAAAATATTTATATTTAAGGATGAAAGGTGAAAGGTTTAAGGGGAACCTCTTCACAGAGGGTGGCAAGAGTGTGGAACGAGCTGCCAGAGCAAGTGGGTTCAAGAGAAGTTTGGGTAAGTTCCTGGATGGGAGAGGTGTGGAGAGCTGTGGTCCCAGTGCAGGTTGACGGGACGAGGCAGAGTAACAGTCCAGCACAGACTGGGTGGATTCATGTTCATGACATCCGAACAGACACCAAAATGTTAGTGTGCAAAGCAGTGGTAATCCCAACGCTCCTGTATGCATCAGAAACCTGGACAACACACCGACGACATCTGAAGGCACTTGAAAAGTTCCATCAACACTGTCTTCGAAACATCTTAAATATCAGCTGGGAAGATAGAAGAACCAACGTCAGTATGCTAAATGAAGCAAAAACAGCAAGCATTGAAGCCTACGTCATCAAGAACCAACTAAGATGGAGCGGTCATGTTGTTCGGTTGAAAGACGAACATCGGCCAAAACAAATCTACTCCCAGCTTAAAGAAGGGAAACGTAAAAGAGGCGGACAACAGAAGAGATTCAAAAATGTCTTAAAAGGCATCATGAAGAAATGTAACATCGACATTGTTACATACTTCATGGATATCTTGTGATTGTCTTATGAGGATGATGTAATGGTCTTGCGGAGGTCACATGATGTAATTTTCTCGCCGCTGTGGGGTCACATGATGACCTGTTCTCACCAGGTATATAAATGTAGACCCCTGGTGACGCAGTTAGTTTCAGTTAGATCGTCAGTCAGATACTCCGCTACGCTGCGTACTAGTCTTATGACGCAGTTTAATTTTAAAATGGAGTTTTACTGCCTGTTGTAAGGTATAGAAGTGTTGGGCTGGCAATTTCACCAATTGCTGCCAGATTTGTTGATGTACCTTTTCAGTAATATTGGAGAGTGAAGACGGGAACCTGAAGGAGTCGTTCGGCCATTTTGGAAAGGATCAACCATTATTGAATTCGTTCAAGAAAGAGTGATCTGCATGAGATAACCTCTGCTAAAAGAAGCAGAAAAGGTTGTGCAGTATCTAGTCTATTCTACAGAGAAAAAGGTCAGTGCCTTTAAACTGTTTTATTTCCGTCGTCCTGAATCCTGCGGACAAGGCAGGTTCTGGCTGGGATCAGCATTAACATCGTGTCTTCGAGGAATCCTTTTTTCAGGAAAGTCTCTCCTAATTGACTGTATAAATATCTTGGATTTTCAAATTTACCATTCTAAGAACTGTGTTCTAATTTACCACTTTAAGACTGTTTTCACATTTACTGCTTTAAGAAGTACTACTGAGTTAAATGGCCACATAGCAGTTTACTTCCGGTTAAGGTTTTCGTTTGTTTATTTTTGTTTTACTAATTTTGAGCTCAGTTTAATAAATATTTATTTGTTTATAAAACCTGACTCAATTCTATATTCATTGTTGCTGGTCAAGTGACATAATTTGGGGGCTCGTCTGGGATTTGTTCCAATTTTGAGCTTAAGTGCTTGTTTATTTATCAACCCGATTTGGAAAAGGGAAATACCCAATTCTTTTGTTTGATTGGTGTGTGGGTGGTATTCGGCAGCAATGACTATTGACGACTTTATGGAATCGCCATACCCGGAGTTTTTAGCGAAGCCGAATAAGGGTGATGTATCCGAGATTACTAGAAGGTTGGACTTTAAAGGAATTATAAAGGTTACAACAAAGCCCGTAATTCAGAGAAAAATCGCGGAACATTATACACATGTGGGTGTTATTGATGAAGCGGAGTTAGATAGGTTCCCTGTAAGTAAAGCAGTGATCCAGTTACACCTGGAACAGGTAGCGTTAGAAAAGCTTAGAGTAGAAGCTGATTTAAAACAGAAACAATTGGAAGTTGACTTGGAACGATGTTGGTTAGAAGCTGCAAATAAACAGAGGGAGTTTGAAGAAAGAGAAGCAGATAAAAGGAGGGAGTTTGAGCTACAGATGGAGAAGTTAAAATCTGAGAATCAGGCTTCTGGTTCTAAGAAACAGTTTGTTGCTATTCAAAAAGTTATTTTGGCTCCTCCATTTAATGAAGCAGAAGTGGACAGATGTTTCCAACATTTCAAAATTGTTGCTCTGAGTTTAGAGTGGCTGAAAGAGAGATGGCCAGTGATGTTACAAAGTGTAATTAGAGGCAAGACACAACAAGTTTATACAGCTTTAAATGCTGAGCAGGCACTGGATTATGATACTGTGAAGCAGCATATATTGAAAGCGTATGAACTGGTTCCAGAAGCTTATAGAGAAAGATTCAGAAATTTGAAGAAATCTCTGGGAAGAACTTACGTGGAACTTGCCTACGAGAAATCTGTGTGTTTTGAGAGATGTGTTTCCTCTAAAAATGTGAATGGGGAGTATAATAAATTAAAAGAGTTGATTTTACTGGAGGAATTTAAAAGGAGCATTCCTGTTGAAGTGAGGACATACTTAAATGAAAAGGACACTGCTACACTGCAGGAGATTGCTAAATTAGCTGATGAGTATGCTTTAATTCATAAGAATAAATTTTCTCCAGGTAGGACTTTTAAAGGGAAAAATAGCACAGAGAGTCAAGGTAAGCCAGAAATTAAACCTGAAGTTAGTGAGAAGGATAAGGATGAAGGGAGACATGTGAAGGAAAGACATTTTGGTCTTATTTGTAATTATTGTAAGAAACCTGGGCATGTAATAGCTAACTGTTTACTATTGAAAAAGAAAGAGAAGGAAGCCGTCCCAGATGCTTGTGTGCAGCAAATTGAAACACCTGTAAATCCACAGAGTTCGATAAATACCTATGAAGTTTTGTCAGAGTCTGACCAAGTTAAGAGGGGATATGAACATTTTATAACCGAAGGATTTGTATCCTTGAAAGACAAATCCAATCCAGTACCAGTAAGAATCCTTAGAGATACTGGAGCTTCTCAATCACTAATGTTAGACAGTGTTCTAAAGTTTAGTGATGAGTCTGACATTGGTGAGGTAAACTATATAAGAGGGGTAGGGAGTGCCCTTATGCCAGTACATTTACATGGAGTAAATTTAAGGTCAGGATTAGTTACAGGTGTTGTTAAAGTAGGACTACAATCCAGCTTACCTGTGAATGATGTTTCTCTTTTGTTAGGGAATGATTTAGCAGGTGGACAAGTTTTTCCTGAAGTGCATTTGGCAATTAATTCAAATTCTGAGGAACCACAGAGGGATTCTAACACAGATTCTTCCTGTGTTGTAACCCGAGCTATGGCTAAAAAGACTGATGTACAGGATGAGGTTGTTACCCATGACTGTTCAACTTGGGATGCAGATTTTGAAGATGTGTCAGAAACTTTCTTACCTTCATTATTTGATTAGGAATTTGGTAGTAAGTCTCAGAAGGAGATGATAGCAGAGCAGGGTAGAGATCTTGAGATAGCTAAATTAAAGGAACAAGCTCTTCCAGATAGTGAAATTGAGAAAGTGGCAGTAGGATATTACTTTGAAAAGGGAGTATTAATGAGAAAGTGGAGATCACTTACAATTCCAGCAAGTGAGGAACGGGAAGTTAATCACCAGGTAGTAGTTCCTAAAGTTTATTGAAATGAGATTATAACTATGGCTCATAGTATGCCTTTGGGTGGCCATCTAGGTGTAAAGAAAACCATGAACAAAGTTTTTAAACATTTTTACTGGCCTAGTTTAAGAAAAGATGTGGCGACATTTTGCAGGACGTGTCATATTTGTCAAGTTGTGGGTAAACCTAATCAAGTTACTCCAGTGGCCCCACTGCAACCAATTCCTGTATTTGCTGAGCCGTTTTCCAAAATTATTATAGATTGTGTAGGTCCATTGTCAAAAACTGAAACTGAACATCAATATTTACTGACCATTATGTGCACAGCATCTAGGTTTCCAGAGGCAGTACCTCTAAGGAATATAACAGCCAAAACTGTGACAAAGGCTCTTATAAAATTTTTTACTTATTTTGGGTTGCCTAAGAAAATACAATCGGATCAAGGTAGTAATTTTATATCTGGATTGTTTCAGCAGATAGTTTATAAACTGGGAGCAAAACAGATTACCTCATCTGCATATCATCCAGAATCACAAGGAGCCTTGGAGAGATTCCATTCTACCCTCAAAACTATGATTAGGACATATTGTGTGGAAAATGAAAAGGACTGAGATGAAGGCGTACATTTACTACTTTTTGCAGTATGAGAGGCAGTACAGGAATCATTAGGTTTTAGCCCTTTTGAACTTGTGTTTGGGCATAGAGTTCGAGGACCTTTGGCCTTGTTGAAAGAACAGTGGATTAATAAAGAGGTACACACTAATTTGCTGGATTATGTTTTGAAATTCAAAGAAAGATTACATAAAGCTTGTAGCTTGGCCAAGGAAAATTTAAAATTGGCGAAGGAGAAGATGAAAACTTGATATGATAAGGAAGCTAGAATGAAGTCATTTAAGCCTGGAGATAAGGTGTTTGTTCTTTTCCCGGTGCAAACGAACCCATTACAAGCTAAATTTCGTGGTCCTTATGAGATTAAATCTAAAGTAAATGATGTGGATTACTTGATAAAAACTCCAGATCGAAGAAAGCCAACACAGCTGTGTCATATAAATATGATAAAACCCTATTATGAGAAAGAGGCTGCTTCTATGACTGTTGTGGTCAATAATGAGTCTGATCTTTATAAAAACTTAATGGATGATTCATCTGAAACTCATTATAAATCCAATATTATTTCAGCCAGGTTACCAAATTCAACAATTCTGGTAAATATTGATGAGAAATTAGCTCACTTACAGCCAGGACAGAGAGAGCAGATGAAATAGTTAATTTTTAAATATAGGGATTTATTTCCAGATGTTCCTAGAAGAACCACCGTAGCTTCACATGATGTAAATGTTGGAGATGCAAAATCCATAAAACAACATCCGTATCGGATGAACAAGGAAAAATATGAACTTGTTGAACAAGAAATTAAGAATATGTTAGAGAATAATATTATTAGACCTTCTAATTCGAATTGGAGTTCACTGTGTGTTCTGGTGCCTAAGCCAGACAATAGTATTAGGTTTTGTACAGATCACAGGAAGGTAAATGCTGTGACAAAAACTGATGCATATCCAGTCCCTAGGGTAGATGATTGTGTGGATAAAGTTGGACAAGCCAAGTTCCTCACAAAGATTGATCTGTTAAAAGGTTATTGGTGTGTTCCATTGACAGATAGAGGTAGAGAGCTTTCTGCATTTGTAACCCCATCTGGGTTACATGAATATAATGTTCTTCCATTTGGGATGAAGAATGCACCAGGTACTTTCCAGAGGATGATTAATAGTGTGATTCATGGGTTAAAAGATACAGATGCCTATATTGATGATTTAGTTACAGGAAATAATACTTGGAAAGCACATATTACTCTGGTGGAGAAACTATTTGAGAGACTTTCAAAAGCTAACTTAACTACTAACTTAGCTAAAAGTGAATTTGGACATGCCACAGTGACTTACCTTGGTTATGTTGTGGTTCAGGGAAAATTAGCTCCTGTTCAGGCAAAAGTTCAGACAATTTTAGAAGTACCCACTCCAACTGGTCAGAAAACTCTCATAAGATTCTTGGGTATGGTAGGATATTACCGAAAATTTTGTAAGAATTTTGCGAACATTGCTCTTCCATTAACTAACTTCTTGAAGAAAAATGAAAGGTTTGTTTGGACAGAACCTTGTCAAGAGGCCTTTGATAAATTGAAGACTATAATATGTAGTCAACCTGTACTCAAATCTCCTGACTTTGAAAAACCATTTTCTTTAGCTGAAGTTGCAGGAGCAGTGTTACTTCAAAGGGATGAGGGTGATGAAGTTGATCGTCTGGTAGCTTATTTTTCTAAGAAATTTAATACCCCTCAAAGAAATTATCCAACTATAGAAAAGGAATTATTATCTCTTGTTTTGGCTTTACAACATTTTGAAGTGTATGTTGGTACTACTCAGAAACCACTCATAGTTTACACTGATCATAATCTGTTAGTGTTTTTGAGTAAGATGAAAAACAAAAATAGAAGATTACTAAATTGGAGTTTGATGCTACAGGAGTATAATATTTTGATAACCCATATGAAAAGTAAAGATAATGTGATCGCTGATTGTCTATCTAGATGTTAAATGTACAATGTAAATTTTTTATGGAGTGATATTTTAACCTTTGTAACACTCCTACTGTATATTAGTTTGTAAAAGGCTGTATGATGATACTGTGTACTATATGTGTTGTAAATTTTATACATTTGTATTTTTTTTGTAAATAGTTAATTGTTAAAAATTTGCTCCTAAAAGACTAATTTTTTTTTTGGAGGGGGATGTTACATACTTCATGGATATCTTGTGATTGTCTTATGAGGATGATGTAATGGTTTTGCGGAGGTCACATGATGTACTTTTCCCGCCAATGTGAGGTCACATGATGACCTGTTCTCACCAGGTATATAAGTGTAGACCCCTGGTGACGCAGTTAGTTTCAGTTAGATCGTCAGTCAGATACTCCGCTACGCTGCGTATTAGTCTTATGACGCAGTTTAATTTTAAAATGGAGTTTTACTTTCTATTGTAAGGTACAGAAGTGTTGGGCTGGCAATTTCACCAATTGCTGCCAGATTTGTTGACATACCTTTTCAGTAATATTGGAGAGTGAAGACGGGAACCTGAAGGAGTCGTTTGGCGGTTTTGGAAAGGATCGACCATTATTGAATTTGTTCAAGAAAGAGTGATCTGCAAGAGATAACCTCTGCTAAAAGAAGCAGAAAAGGTTGTGCAGTATCTAGTCTATTCTACAGAGAAAAAGGTCAGTGCCTTTAAACCGTTTTATTTCCGTCATCATGAATCCTGCGGACAAGGCAGGTTCCAGCTGGGATTGGCATTAACGTTGTGTCTTCGAGGAATTCTTTACTTCAGGAAAGTCTCTCCTAATTGACTGTATAAATCTCTTGGACTTTCAAATTTATCATTCTAAGAACTGTGTTCTAATTTACCACTTTAAGACTGTTTTCACATTTACCGCTTTAAGAACTAGTACTGAGTTAAATGGCCACATAGCAGTTTACTTCCGGTTAAGGTTTTAGTTTGTTTATTTTTTTTTTACTAATTTTGAGCTGAGTTTAATAAATGTTTATTTGTTTATAAAACCTGACTCAGATCTATATTCATTGTTGTCGGTCACATGACAGACATCAACAATTGGGAAACCAATGCCAAGGACAGGAAACTCTGGCAAGCCATCATCCGAGAAGGAACAGCAACTTTCGAAGCCAACAGATGTGCAGAATTAGAAGAATAGAGAAGAAAATGGAAAGAGAGGCAGCAACAACCAAAGCCCGATCTGACGTCTGGAACTACCTGTCCTGAATGCGGAAGAATTTTCAAAGCCAAGGTTGGACTCAGAAGCCACTTGAGAGCCCATAAGTAGATCAACAGAACGAAGACCATCATCCTCGACCTCGAGGATCGCCACGATGACGGGTGGTCTGAAGGGGCTGTTTCTGTGTTCTGTGGCTCTGTGAGCTAGATTGGGAGATCAAAAATTAACCTTTAGTGTAAAGTATCACATGCAGCTGGCCCACCTCAGCAAGAATGCAGGAACCTTCAACTTGTGAAATGACTTCCTGGCTCTTACACTCATTGCAAATAGGTAAATTGGTTTATTGCCGTCACGAGTACTGAGACCCAGTGAAAACCATTTGTTTGCCTGCTGTCCACTCCGATCAGTTCTCAAGGAAGCGGAATGGGAAACAGAGTTCTGGATATTGGAGATTGGTTTATTATTCTCACATGGACCGAGGTACAGAGAGAAGCTGTCCATACAGATAAGATCATTACACAGTGCTTCGAGTAGAACAAGGTTCACATTCAGATTGTGTTTACCTATCACACATACTTTGAAATATTTAGTGAAATGTGTTGCTCGTGTTAGCAACCACTGTACCTAACATCCTTGGGTGTGTTGGTCGTTGAATCTCCAAATCGGGCCTCACCAACACCTGGGGCAGCCTGCGAGTGTGGCCACCCATTCCAGCGCCAACATAGCATGCCCACAACACCACCAACATAACATGCCCAGATCACCACCAACATAGCATGCCCACAACACCACCAACATAGCATGCCCACAACGCTCGGCAGTCCAACACAGAACACTACAAGCAACAAACAACAACAGCAAAACAATCTCCGTTCCATTCTTACCTCCAGCTCCCACCACACACACACACACACACACACACACACACACACACACACACACACACACACTCTTCCAACTCTGAGAAAGGCATCCAGCTTCTGGACTTCGGATGCACCGTAGACTCGACCACGGTCTGGTTGTTGACGAGATCAGGATCCCGAACTCCAGGCATGCCAACTGATCAGCCCTATTACCTCCTCATGCCTCTTGCGCGCACGGTCCCATTTGAACACGGGACAGCCCGACGTCCACGCTTGCCCTTCGTCACTGGCCTTCAAGCACAGAGGGAAGGCCCGAACTCCAGAGGCCCTTCATGTTCACGTTGCTGGCCTCGAACATGGAGTGCGGAGCGGAGGTCTGCCCTGCAACTCCTCCACATCCCTGTCCCTAAACCTTACATACTAGCTATTACGCCGCTGGGGTTTAGGGCAGCAATGAAGGTCCTCCATTCTCTGACAGTGTTCGGGGCTTCCTTCGTCGTGTCAGTAGCTTCCTCTGGGTTTTCACTACTGTCAGCCATGTAAGTTGCGGGTGGAGTTTCAGGAAGGATGTGGAAGATGTAGAAGGATTCTTCATTGCTGTTTCTGTAACAGTTTTGTTTTACCAGTCAGGGTTGTTAGCCCAGAGTTGAATCCCCGAACCTGGAGGAATGGTGGGCCACTCTTAGTCTGGCCTCTACCCTTTGACCTGTTCGACATGGGTGAAACATGCCCTGACAACAGCCAACATAGCTGGAGGCACACAAGCCTCCAACCCACAACAAGGCTGTGGCTCTCTTGGAGGGTCCCTACACTGAGGGAAACTAACACAACACAGAATAAAGTGTTACAGTTACAGAGGCAGCACCGTGCAGACAGACAACGGGGTGCAAGATCATAACGAGGTAGATTGTGGTGACACAGAGTAATACGTCACAGCGCCAGGTGAGGAGGAATTCCTTGAACCAGAGGCGGTGAGTCGTTGTGACAGGCGGCTGTGGAGGCCAAGTCATCGGGTGGTTTTAAGACGGAGGTTGATTGGTCAGGGCACCTGGGGATATGGGGAGAAGGCAGGAGATGGGTTTGAACGGGGAAATGGATCAGCCATGATGAAATAGTGGAGCAGACTTATAGACAAAAGTCAATAGGTGCAGGAGTAGGCCATTCGGCTCTTCGAGCCAGAACCGCCATTCACTGTGATCATGGCTGATCATCCACAATCAGTATCCAGTTCCTGCCTTATCCCCATAACCTTTGATTCCGCTATCTTTAAGAGCTCTATCCATCTCTTTCTTGAAAGCATCCAGAGACTTGGCCTCCACAGCCTTCTGGGGCAGAGCATTCCACATATCCACCACTCTCACTACTTGATGGGCTGAATGGCCTAATTCTGCTCCTATCTCTCCTGGTCTCTCTTGCCTCTGTTACACAACTTGAAAACTGCTTGGGCCCACACTCTACACCCACCCCCCCGAGCTGCACCTTACTGTCCCCGTCCCCTGGGTCAGTGACATGGTGGGCCATTGGTGGGGACCTTCAGGTCACAAAGAGTTAGAGCAGGGGTTCACCCCCTGGGGTCCATGGCATAGAAACAGTTGACAACCCCAGCTCTACAGAGAAATCCGGCCACTAAAAGCCATTCCCTTTTCTCTCTTCCTTCTGGGAGAGGAGACAAAAGCCTGAAAGCCTGTATGACCGGACTGAGGAACAGCTTTTACCCCACTGCAATCAGGCTCCTGAAGTAGTCACCTCTTTCACATCCGTAAGACCATAAGGCCATTCAGCCCATCAAGTCTGTTCCATCATTCCATCGTGGCTGATTTATTTTCTCTCTCAATCCCATTCACCTGCCTTCTCCCTGTAACCTTTGTCGCCCTGACTAATAATACATCCCCTACGCTCTGTCCGCCAGAGAAAGCAGGATCTCTCAGAGGCCACACATTTTAATTCCACGTCCCATTCCCATTCTGATATGTCTATCCACGGCCTCCTGTATTGTAAAGATGAAGCCACACTCAGGTTGGAGGAATAACACCTTATATTCCATCTGGGTAGCCTCCAACCTGATGGCATGAACATTGACTTCTCAAACTCCCGCTAAGGCCCCACCTCCCCCTCGTACCCCATCTGTTACTTATTTATATACACACATTCTTTTTCTCTCTCTCCTTTTTCTCCCTCTGTCCCCCTCACTATACCCCTTGCCCATCCTCTGGGTTTTCCCCCCTCCTCCTTTTCTTTCTCCCTGGGCCTCCTGTCTCATGATCCTCTCATATCCCTTTTGCCAATCACCTGTCCAGCTCTTGGCTCCGTCCCTCCCCCTCCTGTCTTCTCCTATCATTTTGGATCTCCCCCTCCCCCTCCAACTTTCAAATCCTTTACTCACTCTTCCTTCAGTTAGTCCTGACGAAGGGTCTCGGCCTGAAACGTCGACTGTACCTCCTCCTAGAGATGCTGCCTGGCCTGCTGCGTTCACCAGCAACTTTGATGTGTGTTGCTTGAATTTCCAGCATCTGCAGAATTCCTCGTGTTTGCGTTTTTAAATACATCCCCTTCTCAGTTTTGGGTTAATTGGTTTACACTGATTCTGTTGAAGTATTGAATAGAAAAGGAAAATCTGTTACAGCCACAGCAGTTAACTGATTCCACAGTTACAAGTTTGTTCCTTGTAACAAGCATTTACTGTGACTAATTGCACAGTGGAGATCCCATTAGTTGGCATATGAAGCATCCCATTGCTATACATGGGATTAGATGGGCTGAAGGGCCTATTTTTGGGGGGTAGTGCTCTATGACTCCAAGATATCACATGGCAACTGCTTTGCCCAAGACCACAAGAGTTCCTGAGGAAAGATTTTAGGGAGCTAGATAGAAAGGTGCAAAACAGGACCTGCAGGGTAGGAATCTCTGGATTGCTGCCTGTACCATGTGCCAGTGAGGGTAAGAATAGGATGATTTGGCAGGAGAATGCATGCATGAGGAACTGGTGCAGGGGGCAGAGGTTCAGATTTATGGATCATTGGGATCTCTCCTGGGGAATGGATGACCTGCAGAAAAGGGATGGATGGCACCTGAACCCAAGGGGGACCAAAATCCTTGTGGGCTGGTTTGCTAGAGTTGTTCGTGGGTTTAAACTAATTTGGCAGGGGGATGGGAATCGGAGTAATAGTAATGAGGTTGAGGTAGTTGGTTTACAAACAGAGGCAATGTGTAGTGAGCAGAGGCTGACGACAACTGGATGAGTTGCAATTTAAAAGGCGGACGAAATCGAGAAGGGTGAATACAGGACTGAAAGGGTTCTATGTGTACAGTATGCAGAATAAGGCTGATGAACTTGTAGCACAGTTACAGATTGGCATGTATAATGTTGTGGCCATCACTGAATCGTGACTGAAAGAAGATTATAGTTGGGAGCTTAATGTCCAAGGATACACATTGCATAAAAAGGACAGGCAGGAAGGCAGAGGGGGAGGCGTTGTTCTGTTGGTAAAAAAAAATCAAATCATTAGCAGGAGGTGACACAGGGTTGGAAGGAATTGAATCCTCATGGGTAGAGCTAAGGAACTGCAAGAGTAAAAAGACCCTGATGGGAGTTAAATACAGATCGCCAAACAATAGTAAGGATATACAGTAGTCAACGAATTACAATGGGAGATAGAAAATGTATGTCAAAAGCGCAATAGTCTTAGGGGATTTCACATGCAGATTGATTAGGAA
Source organism: Mobula birostris (assembly GCF_030028105.1). NCBI lineage: Eukaryota > Metazoa > Chordata > Chondrichthyes > Myliobatiformes > Myliobatidae > Mobula > Mobula birostris. The sequence goes on from NC_092385.1 coordinate 3,236,094, forward strand.
AATCAGGTTGGTGCTGATGTTGGTGGAATTTCTAGTATGCCTATGAGATGGCTTTTGAGAGCAGCTCATGGTTGGGCCAGAAGGGGATCAGTTATTCTGTATTGGGTGTTGTGCAATGAGGGAATTACACAGGCAGGAGAGGAGCTGGCCAGAATTCATTGGAAAAGAACACTGGCAGGGATGACGGCAAAGCAGCATTGGAAGCAATTCAGAAGACGCAGGCTATATACAGCCTTACGATGAAGCAGTGTTCTAAAGGAAAGATGACACAACCATGGCTAACAAGAGAAGTCAAAGCCACCATAAAAACCAAAGAGAAAGCATATAATAGAGCAAAATTTAGTGGGAAGTTAGAGGACTGGGAAGCTTTTAGAAACCAACAAAAGGCAACTAAAATGTCACTGAGAAGGTCAAGATGGAATATGAAGGTAAGCTAGCCAATAATATTGAAGAAGATACCAAAAGTTTCTTTAGATACTCTTTAGTGTAAAAGAGGCACAAGGGAATATATCAGAACGCTGGAAAATGACTCTGGAGAAGTAGTAATGGGGGACCAGGAAATGGCAGATGAATTGAATAATTATTTTGCATCACACTTCACAGTGGAGGATGCCAGCAGGATGTCGGAAGTTTGAAAGTGTCAGGGGACAGAAGTGTGTGAAGTTTCCATTACTAGGGAGAAGGTTCTTGGAAAACTGAAAGGTCTGAAGGTGGATAAGTCACCTGGACCAGATGGTGTCCACCCCAGGGTTCTGAAAGAGGTGGCTGAAGAGATTGTGGAGGCATTAGTAATGATCTTTCAAGAATCACTGGACTCTGGAATGGTTACAGAGGACTGGAAAATTACAAATATCATTCCACTCTTCAAGAAGGGAGAGAGGCAGAAGAGGAAACTATGGGCTGGTTAGTCTGGCCTCACTGGTCGGGAAGTTGTTGAAGTTGATTATTAAGGATGTGGTTTCAGGGTACTTGGGGGCACATGATAAAATAGGCTGTAGTCCAGAAAAAATCTTGCCTGACAAATTTGTTGGAATTGGTTAAAAGAATAAAAAGCAGAATAGACAATGGAGGATCAGTGGATGTTTACTTGGATTTTCAGAAGGCCTTTGACAAAGTGCTGCACATGAGGCTGCTTAACAAGTTAAGAGCGTATGGTATTACAGAAAAAATTCTAGTACGGATAAAACAGTGGCTGATCGGCAAGAGGCAAAGCGTGGGAATTGAGGGAGCCATTTCTGATTGGCAGCTGATGACTAGTGGTGTTCCACAGGGGTCTCCATTGTGAACAATTCTTTTTACATTATATGTCAATGACTTGGGTGACAGACTTAATGGCTTTGAGGCAAAGTTTGCAGACAATACAAACATAGGTGGAAAGGCAGGTAGTTTTGAGGAAGTAGAGAGGCTACAGAAGGACTTAGATAGATTAGGAGAATAGGCAAAGAAATGGCAGATGGAAAACAGTGTTGGGAAATGTATGGTCATGCACTTTGGTTGTAGAAATAAAAGAGCAAACTATTTTCTAATGGAGAGAAAATACAAAAAATCTGAAGTGCAAAGGGAATTGTGCAGGGTTCTCTAAAGGTTAATTTGCAGGTTAGGTCTGTGGTGAGGAAGGCAAATACAATGTTGGCATTAATTTCAAGAGGACTAGAATAGAAAAGCAAGAGTGTAACATTGAGGCTTTATAAAACACTGGTGAGGCCTCACTTGGAGTATTGTGAACAATTTTGGGCTCTTTATCTAAGAAAGGGTATGCTAACATTGGAGAGGGGTCGAAGGAGGTTCACAAAATGATTCCAGGATCGAAAGACTTGTCATGTGAAGAGTGTTTGATGGCTCTGGGCCTGTATTCACTAGAATTCAAAAGAATAAGAGATGACCTCATTGAAACCTGTTGAATGATGAAAGACCTTGATAGAGTGGATATGGAGAGGATGTTTCCTATGGTGGGAGAGTCTAAGACCAGAGGACGCAGCCTCAGAATAGAGGGACGTCCATTTAGAACGGAGATGAGGAGGAGTTTCTTTAGCCAGAGGGTAATGAATCTGTGGAATTCATTGCCACTGGCGGCTGCAAAGGCCAAGTCATTGGGTCTATTTAAGGCAAAGGCTGATAGATTCTTGATTAATCAGCATGTGAATGGACACAGGGAGAAGGCAGGAGATTGGGGCTGAGAGGGAAATGGATCAGCCTTGATGATATGGCGGTGTACTCGACGGGCGAAATGGCCTTTCTGCTCCAATATCTAATGGTCTTGTGGTCTAACTGGCAGAGAGTTATGGACACAGGGCTGTCCCTCACGGGAAACAGCCTCCTTTCCAATGAATAAACATGAGAAATTCTGCGGATGATGAAAATCCAGAGCAACACACAAAGTGCTGGAGGAACTCAGCAGGTCAGGCAGCATCTATGGAGGGGAATAAACAGTTGATCTTTTGGGCCAAGACTCTTCATCCTGATGAAGGGATGGGGGTGGTGCTGAACACTGGAGCTGAGGAAGAAAGTCTGCCTTGATGAATAGGGAGGGGGGATCAGGAAGGGCCGAATGGTTTCTGACTTCTTTCAGCACTCCATACACACAGAAGATTCTTCAGAAACTGGAAATCCAGAGCAATGCACAAAATGCTGGAGGAACTCAGCAGGTCAGGCAGCGTCCAAGAAGAGGAATAAAGATTTCCGGCTGAGACCCCACGTCAGGGCTGGAGAGGAAGTGGGGAAATCCAGAATGAAAAGGGGGCAGAGGCAGAAGGCTGCTGGAAGGTGATAGGTGAAGCCAGGTGGGTGGGAAAGGTCAAGGGCCGGAGAGGAAGAAATCTGATTGGAGATGAGAGTGGACCATCGGAGAAAGGAGAGGAAGATGGAACCCAGTGGGAGATGATAGGTGGGTGAGGAGAGGTAAGAGGGCAGAGTGGGGAACAGAGGAAGAGGGGAGGGGAGGGATTTTTTTTACGGAAAAGAGAAAATGATATTCATAACATCAAGTTGAAAGCCTGGAATCACCTAATATTCCCAGATGGAATATTAGGTGAATCCAGTGAATCTGTCTACACTTCCCACTATTTCAGGAGAACAGACAGCATCATTAAAGACCCCTTTTACTCCAGATATTCTCTCTTCTTCAGGCAGAAGACACAAATGCAGAACATCGAAGGTCGGAGAAAACCGGCTCGGTCACAGGGAGAATGTACAAACTCCTGACAGACAGCGGTGGACGTTGAACCCAGATCAGCGTGCATTATGGTAGCCAGTGTGCTACCGACCCCCCCCCCCCCCCCCCAAGCAGCTTCTTTTGTGGAATATCCTCAGGCATTGCTGCAGTGTCCAGGGTACTACAGAAATGCAGCACTGTCGAGATGGGTGCAAACAGGTGCTGACTTATGCAAGGCGCCTGTTGTCTGTGTCCGAGGAGAGGGTGAGACAAGATGGAGGGGAGAGCTGTTACCAATTAAGGTTTGCCTGACACGTGTTCTATAAGGAGCGTGTAGCGCTGAGGGCTTCTCTGAGCTGTGGCTTTCACGGAGACGCCTGTTTCTCTGAGCTTATTTCTTTCAACAAGTCCGTGTTGATCTGGATTGACGTTACAGTGATTGAGTTCAGCAGCACGAGAGCCAGCAAGCCCTGCCTGTAATCCTCTCCAAGTAGATGAATTAGTACGTTAAAGTAGAGGCAAGGTCAGACAACGAGGTTTAGTCTATAATGAAACTTTTACATAAAGCTGGTCGGTGCTGGCAGAATTACATTAGACTACTGCAGTTGGTTTATAATCATGTAAATTAATTTCACAAATACTCTTTCAGACTTGTTCTCTGTATTCCTAAAGGTCCTTAGAATGAGCGATGCAGTTCAGAGCTGCAGGGGAGAGAACCATTGACACAAAATACACATTTCTTTCAGCAATTTCTGCTCTCTGCCTCTAGCCCTCTCTCACTCTTGGTCTTTCTCTGTCTGTCTGTCTCCCACTCACTCACTGTCTCTCTCTCACACACACACACACACACACACACACAGACCAGCAGGCCACTCTCTCACGGATACAGTAACATCACCCCCCAACAACGATCCAGTGAAGTCAGGGTTTTTGGGCAAATTCAGGTCATATCAGAAGCGGAGAGAGATGACAACATGACAAAATCTGTCCAGGCCTCTGGGGGAAGATGAACAAAACAAGGAAGCAGTGATAAATACTCTTTACGTCACTCGTGAGGGCTCAGCTGGTGTGTTCAGTTATTGACAATGCAGATGGTGTGGTTGCATCCCAGAATGGCCGTGCAGGGGGGAGCCTGTGGGGGGTGGGGGTGGTGGGCGGGAGGAGTGTCAAGGACGAGTCTCTTTCTTCAGGCAGCCGTGGGAGCATCAATCCAGCAGAGGTTTTCAAACTGTCCAGTGTGATTCAAAGGAGAAGCCATCTTCAGGAGCGTGGAAGTGTGTGACCAGAGGACAAGGACTGAAGGGTGTTGGTGAGGGCACTGTCAGCAGGAAGAAGAACGAGCTGCCCTGATCTGGGACATGATATCTCAAAGGGCAGAGAGAGTGAATTCAGATTCCAGATTCGTATTTAATTATTCAAAACGTGCAACAAAACTGAAGGTTAGATTGATCTTGGAGTATGGTTCAAGGTCAGCACAACATTGCGGGCCAAAGGGCCTGTACTGTACTGTAATGTTCTTGGTCTAAATACGTCATTTCCATTTCAAACCAACACAACCCAGGGACGTGCTGGGAGCAGCCCACCAGAGGGTGGAAAATCTGTGGAATGTGTTGCCACAGGCAGCTGTGGAGGCCGGGTCACTGGCTGTATTTAAGGCAGAGCTTGATGGGTTCTGGATTAGTCAGGGCATGAAAGGTCACGGGGAGAAGGCGGGAGACTGGGGTTGAGAGGGCAATGGATGAGCCAGGGTGAGATGGTGGGGCAGAGTCAGTGGGGCAAATGGCCTAATTCTGCTCCTATGTCTTATGGTCATATGGCAAGTGTCACCACACATTCCCGTGCCAACGTAGCACGCCTACATCGCTCAGAGTAACAACAACGCAGCAACAGAAAACAAGCCCTATCCCTTTGGGAAGTTCCTTTCAATGGAATCTTCCCAAAGGGAATGGAACTGGGCAAAATACGGAATAAGCAGAGGCATAAGTTATTACAGACGCAGGCAAATCTTCAGCCCAGTGAGTGAGAGGACCAACCAGGGTAGGACTCACACGGTGAGCGGTAGGGCACTGAGGAGTGCTGCAGAACAGTGGGATCTGCGAATACAGATCCATAATTGTAAAGAGAGCTTTGGGCACATCGGCCCTCGCAAATCAAAGTACTGAGTACAGGAGATGAGATGTTATGTTGAAATTGTATAAAACATGGTTGGGGCCTAATTGGGAGTACTGAGTGCTGTTCTGATCACGTGCCTGCAGGAAAGATGTAGATGAGATTGAAAGAGTGCAGAGAAAATTTATAAGGATATTGCGGAGACTTGAGGAGCTGAGTTATAGGGAAAGGTTGAACAGGTTTGGACTTTATCCCCTGGCATGTAGGAGAACAAGAGGAGATTAGATAGAGGCATACTACACTATCAGGGGTATAGATAGGGTAAGTGCAAGCAGGCTTTTTCCACTGAGGTTGAACTACAGCTAGAGGTCATGGGTTAAAGGTGAAAGGTGAAATGTTTAAGGTGCACCAGAGGGGGAACTTCTTCACTCAGAGGGTGGTGAGAGTATGGGATGAGCTGCCAGTAGAAGTGGGGGATGTGGATTTGGATAAGTACATGGATGGGAGAGGTAGGGAGGGCTATTGTCTGGGTGCGGGTCAACGGGACTGGGCAACGTAATAGCTCGGCATGCACCAGATGGGCTGAAGGGCCTGTTTCTGTGTTCTATGATCTTATAACTATAAGTACCCACATTTCAGGAACGTCAGCCATCATGTGCACCCATTGTTGTAATAGAAAATTGGATTAAGTAGAGACATAGAAGATAGTGCCGACAACAGACAAGTTTCAAGAACTTCACTAATTGTGTTATATCATGCACCCATTGTTATAACTGGTGGATATCAGACCACGGGAAAACAATGCTGAGGAAGCAGTAATGGGGAACGAGGAAATGGTGGACAAACTGAAGAAATATTTTGCATCAGTCATCACTGTGGAAGATGCTAGCAGTTTGGTGAAAGTTCCAGGTGTCGGGGGTCATGAAGTGTGTGAAGTTAACATAACTAGGGAGAAGGTTCTTGGGAAACTGAAAGGTGTGAAGGTAGAGAAGTCACCTGGAGCAGATGGTGACACGTCAGGGTTCTGAAAGAGGTGGCTGTGGAGACTGTGGACGCACTAGTAATAATCCTTCAAGAATCACTAGATTGATTCGAGAAAACTGGAAAATTGCAAATGTCACTCCACTCTTCAAAAAGGGAGAGAGGCAGAAGAAAGGAAACTATAGGTCAGATAGTCTGACCTCAGGAAATTGGGGTTGAGAGGAGAATGGACAAAGAATTGGCAGATGGAATATAGTGTTGGGAAGTGAATGGTTCAGTAAAAGAAATGAAAGGGTTGACTATTTTCTAAATGGAGAGAAAATACAAAAAGTTGAGGCACAAAGGAAATTGGGAGTCCTTGTGTAGGATTCCCCAAAGGTTAATTAGAGGGGTGTCCTTTTAGAATTCAGATGAGGAGGAATTTCTTTGGCCAGAGGGTGGTGAGTCTTTGCCATGGGCAGCTGTGGCGGTCAAGTCTTTATGTATATTTAAGGCAGACATTGATAGATTCTTGATTGGTCAGGGGAAGAAAGGATACGGGGAGAAGGCAGGAAATTGGGGCTGAGAGGAAAATTGGATCAGCCATGATGAAACGACAGAGCAGACTCGATGGGCCAAATGGCCTAATTCTGCTCCTATATCTTATGGTCTTATGGTATTAATTTGCAGGCTGAGTCTGTGGTGAGGAAGACAAATGCGATGTTAACATTTATTTCAAGAGGACTAGAATATAAAAGCAAGGATGTAATGTTGAAACTACATAAAGCACTGGTGAGGCCTCTCTCGGAATATTGTGAGCAGTTTTGGGCTCCTTATCTAAGAAAAGATGTGCTGAAACTGGAGATGGTTCAAAGGAGGTTCATGAAAATGGTTTCAGGATTGAATGGCTTGTCATGTGAAGAGCGTTTGATGACACTAGGCCTATACTCAGTTAATTTCAGAAGAATGAGAGATGACCTGATTGATACCTTTTGAACGGTGATGGAGTGGATGTGGCAAGGTTTTTTCCTGTAGTGGGAGAGTTGAAGACCAGAGGACACAGCTTCAGAATAGAGGGGCATCCTTTTAGAACAGAGGTGATGTGGAATTTCTTTAGCCAGTAAGAGGTGAATGTGTGGAATTCATTGCCATAGATGGCTGTGGAGGCCAAGTCATTGGGTATATTTAAGACAAAGGCTAATAGATTCTTGATTGGTCAGGTCACAAAGGCAGGAACTTGGGGCTGAGAGGAAAATTTGGATCAGCCATGAGCAGACTCGATGGGCTGAAAGACTGAATTCTGTTCCTATATTTTGTGGAAAATTGGATGAAATAGAAACATTGAACACAGACCATGTCAGCCAATCCAAAGTGTTCCGGTACACAGACTTCTGTCACCTTCCCTGTCTCGTTCCCTAATAGGAGATCCAGTATTGCACTCTCTCTAGGTAACAACTCTATATACTGATTGAGGAAGCTTTCCTGAACACATTTGACAGGCTCTATCCCATCTAGTCTTTTCACAGTATGGGGGTCTCAGTCAATGTGTGCAAAGTTACGTGGGCTTCCGGTAAAATGGCAGCTCATAAAGTGCACAGTGACCGCTCGGGGGCCACCAAAAGGAGCGTTTTCCTTTGTAAAATGTGTTTTTTACAATACAAAGACAATTCTACTCCAAGAACATCAGGTACGGCAGAACTATTCCATCAGCGAGCTGCTCATTGATCGGAATCGGTCGAGTTGGTGGAGAAGGAGCTGGCTGAGGTACTGAAGGAGCCGGTCAGGATATCAGAGGAACCCGCCGGGTTATTGGAGGAGCCTGTTTGGATACAGAGGAGTGGATATGGCTGCAGGCCGTGTTGCTGCCCGCTACTCAGAAGCAAGACACTTCACTTGCAATCGCATGACTCTGGTGGATAGTGATCATGTAAGTTGCTGCCGGCCTCTTACCCTTGTCTGGTGGAAGTACAGTTGACATGGTTTCCAACTCCAACTCCCTCAGCCTCAGATGTAGCAAGCACTAGGCCTCAAGCCTCGGGCTTGCCTGCTGCTGCAGACCCAGAAGCATTACAGCGTGGTTGAGCTCGGCTGGGGCCTGGCCTCTCCTGTTGGTTTTGCCCTCCCGCGTGTGAGCAGAGGAATGACAGGCTGGATTGCGTCTGTACCAGTGACTGCTGAACATTGCCGCTCAGGGTCTTAGACTATGTAGTTTTTTTGAGTGAATATGCTGCTTTGAATTATGTTACTCGCTATTTTGAATGTTTTGCACCTTGGCGCCAGAGGAACACTGTCCCGTTCAGCTGTATCCATGTATGGTTTGAACGATAATTAAACCATTTGATTTGATGAAAGTTACATAAAAAGTACATGGATTTCAGCAAGGCATTTGATAAGGTAGCCCATGCAAAGCTTATTGAGAAAGTAAGGAGACATGGGATCCAAGGGGACCTTGCTTTGTGGATCCAGAGTTGGCTTGCCCACAGACAGGTCATATTCTGCATGGAGGTCAGTGACCAGTGGTGTGCCTCAGGGATCTGTTCTGGGACCCTTACTCTTCATGATTTTTATAAATGACCTGGATGAGGAAGTGGAGAGATGGTTTAGTAAGTTTGCTGCTGACACAAAGGTTGGGGGTGTTGTGGATAGTGTGGAGTGTTGTCAGAGGTTACAGCGGGACATTGAGAGGATACAAAACTGGGCTGAGAAGTGGCAGATGGAGTTCAACCCAGACAAGTGTGAGGTGGTTCATTTTGGTAGGTCAAATATGATGGCAGAATATAGTATTAATGGTAAGACTCTTGGCAGTGTGGAGGATCAGAGGGATCTTGGGGTCCGAGTCCATAAGACACTCAAAGCTGCTGTGCAGGTTGACGCTGTGGTTAAGAAGGCATACGGTGCATTGGCCTTCATCAATCATGGAAATGAATTTAGGAGCCGAGAGGTAATGTTGCAGCTATATAGGACCCTGGTCAGACCCCACTTGGAGTACTGTGCTCAGTTCTGGTCGCCTCACTACAGGAAGGATGTGGAAACCATAGAAAGGATGCAGAGGAGATTTACAAGGATGTTGCCTGGATTGGGGAGCATGCCTTATGAGAATAGGTTGAGTGAACTTGGCCTTTTCTCCTTGGAGCGGTGGAGGATGAGAGGTGACCTGACAGAGGTGTACAAGATGATGAGAGGCATTGATCGTGTGGATAGTCAGAGGCTTTTTCCCAGGGCTGAAATGGTTGCCACAAGAGGACACAGGTTTAAGGTGCTGGGGTGTAGGTACAGGGGAGATGTCAGGGGGATGTTTTTTATGCAGAGAGTGGTGAGTGCGTGGAATGAGCTGCCGGCAACGGTGGTGGAGGCAGATACGATAGGGTCTTTGAAATGACTTTTGGATAGGTACATGGAGCTTAGAAAAATAGAGGGCTATAGGGAAGTCTAGAAATTTCTAAGGTAAGGACATGTTTGGCACAGCTTTGTGGGCCGAAGGGCCTGTATTGTGCTGTAGGTTTTCTATGTGTCTATGTTTCTCTGTTTCTACATGGGAAACAACAGTGTTGATGACAGGTTGCAAGAACTTTACCAATTACTTATACCAGTCAAATCTATGTTTCTATGTTTGCTAGATTCAAGATTCAAGATAATTTATTGTCATTCGTCAGTAAACGAGTGTAAAGGGAAACAAAATGATTGTTCCTCTGGATCTGACGCAGCACAAATAAACACAATAAGATAAAGAACACAATTAAGAAAATCACAATAAATATGAATACATAAGATAGTTTATATACATAGATTGATTATGTCCATAAAGTGACGCTGGGCACAGGAGTGTCTATACATGAGCTGACTCTGACAGGAAATGATAAAATTGTGGTGGTTGGGAGTATGGAGGGGTGGGTTAGTGGGTGGAGGTGTTGATCAGTCTTACTGCTTGGGGAAAGTAACTGTTTTTCAGTCTGGTTGACCTGGTGTGGATGCTACGTAGCCTCCTCCCTGATGGGAGACGGACAGACTGTCCATGAGCAGGGAGGGTGAGATCCTTCATGATGTTACTGGCCCTTTTCTGGCACCTTTCCATTTATATGTCCTTGATGGGGCGTGGCAGGGGGTGGGGGGAGGCTGGTGCTAGTGATGTTAACTACCCATTGAAAGCTTTCCTGACTGTCACAGCGTCCGTACCACACAGCGACGCATCTTGTTAGGATGCTCTCTATCGCACAGTTGCAGCCCCTCACAAAGCAGACGCATCGGTAAATCCTCCTGCTTGTCTAGGATGTGTTCTGGGACCATCAGCGTCTGTATGATGGCAGTCACAGATGTTTGGGACTGCTAGTAGTTTTCATTGCTCTGCCGCCAACGCAAAGGGGTGTGAGGGCAAGAGTTTTCCTGAAGTCGATAGTCATCTCCTTTGACTTGTTGACATTGAGAGTAATGGAAAATAGTTTTTTTCTGTTAAATTTGTTTTATTCCGTAATCAGGACCTAGTCTCTACTTAATAACGTCTTTGTTTAAGACATTCAGTGAGGCAGTGCTTTAGATTCAGCAGATATAGGTACGCTAAGCAGTTCTCTTTGGCAGGAGTGGACAATATTATGCTGACAGATAAGCTAGGAGAACAGGAAGACAAGAGTCAGGGTAAATGTAAGCAGGTTTTTTCCCTGAGGTTGGCTGACTAGAAAAAGAGGTCATGGGTCAAAGGTAAAAGGTGAAATGTTTAAGGGGAACATGAGGGGGAGCATCTTTACTCAGAGGGTGGTGAGAGTGTGGAACGAGCAGATGATGTGGGTTTGATTGCAAGACAAGAGATGTTTGGATAAGTGCATGGATGGGAGAGGTATGGAGGGCGATGAAAGCAGGCAGAATAAGAGTTCAGCATGGACTAGATGGGCCGAAGGGCCTGTTTCTGTGCTGTAGTGCTCTGTGACTTTAGGTGGAGTTGGAAACTATCTAGTTATTGCAGGATATAATTAATAGTGTCGGGGTGGAGATCTGTCTCTACCAAAGGAGGTGTAACAAACTCCTTCCCTCCGCTAGCCTGCAGGTCACCCCTGGGCCTGCTTAGTCCCCGATCAGGGTCACGTGAACCCATGGGATCAGGTGGAAGATGGCTCTATGAGCAGCTGGGTTGCAAGCCCTGGTTATGTGACCACTGACGCCAGGCTGACAATCTCTGAAGAGTATTGATTATGGCTGGGTTCACCAGTCTTGTAAAGACACTGCCCAGAAGAAGGCGATGGCAAACACTTCTGTAGAAAAACTTGCCAAGAACAATCATGGTCATGGAAAGCCCACGTCATACGACACAGCTCATGATGATGATGCTGATGATCAAGTGAACAATGACACCTAACTTCATGGTAAAAATAGACTTTACAACATTTGTTGCCTGGCTCTTGCCTGTAGTTGGGACCAAACATTCTATAGTTATAAGGCCACAGAGTCCTGGACTGGATATCCAACGAAAGAGATTCTGCAGGTACTGGAAATCCAGAGCAACAAACACGCAATACTGGAGGAACTCAGCAGGTCAGGCAGCATCTATGGAAAAGAGTAAACAGTCGACGTTTCAGGCTGAGGCCCTGCATCAGGATATCAGACAACCAGCTGAGAGATGGGTGGGTGAAGACATCCTTGTGAGCCGCATTTGAGATCTCACCCTGACTAATCACCTCCCAGGAGAATGAGAGGAGCCCGTTGTACTTTACAGAGTCCTCCCCATTCCCCGCTCAGACATACCCTCTGATGTGAGTGCACAATCTCACAAAGCACCATGAGGGATATTTCTAAGCAACCCGCTGGCCTATACAATCGAGCTGCACAAATCCAAGGGGGAGGGGGATCTTCAACACAAGGGGTTAAAGTTCAAAGTAAGTTTATTGTCAAAGTTCATATATGTCACCATAGACAACCCTGAGACCCATTTTCTTTCAGGTATTGACAGGAAGATAAAGAAATAACTGTAGAATTTATGATGAACTATACAGACTAACAACCAAGGGGTAATAACTGTTCCTGAACCTGGTGGTGTGGGACCTGATGGTTGAGGGGTAATAACTGTTCCTGAACCTGGTGGTGTGGGACCTGATGGTTGAGGGGTAATAACTGTTCCTGAACCTGGTGGTGTGGGACCTGATGGTTGAGGGGTAATAACTATTCCTGAGCCTGGTGGTATGGGACCTGATGGTTGAGGGGTAATAACTGTTCCTGAACCTGGTGGTGTGGGACCTGATGGTTGTAAGGTAATAACTGTTCCTGAACCTGGTGGTGTGGGACCTGATGGTTGAGGGGTAATGACTGTTCCTGAACCTGGTGGTGTGGGACCTGATGGTTGAGGGGTAATAACTGTTCCTGAACCTGGTGATGTGGGACCTGATGGTTGAGGGGTAATAACTGTTCCTGAACCTGGTGGTGTGGGACCTGATGGTTGAGGGGTAATAACTGTTCCTGAACCTGGTGGTGTGGGACCTGATGGTTGAGGGGTAATAACTGTTCCTGAACCTGGTGGTGTGGGACCTGATGGTTGAGAGGTAATAACTATTCCTGAGCCTGGTGGTGTGGGACCTGATGGTTGAGGGGTGATAACTGTTCCTGAACCTGGTGGTGTGGGACCTGATGGTTGAGGGGTGATAACTGTTCCTGAACCTGGTGGTGTGGGACCTGATGGTTGAGGGGTAATAACTGTTCCTGAACCTGGTGGTGTGGGACCTGATGGTTGAGGGGTAATAACTGTTCCTGAACCTGGTGGTGTGGGACCTGATGGTTGAGGGGTAATAACTGTTCCTGAACCTGGTGGTGTGGGACCTGATGGTTGAGGGGTAATAACTGTTCCTGAACCTGGTGGTGTGGGACCTGATGGTTGAGGGGTAATAACTGTTCCTGAACCTGGTGGTGTGGGACCTGATGGTTGAGAGGTAATAACTGTTCCTGAACCTGGTGGTGTGGGACCTGATGGTTGTAGGGTAATAACTGTTCCTGAACCTGGTGGTGTGGGACCTGATGGTTGAGGGGTAATAACTGTTCCTGAACCTGGTGGTGTGGGACCTGATGGTTGAGGGGTAATAACTGTTCCTGAACCTGGTGGTGTGGGACCTGATGGTTGAGGGGTAATAACTGTTCCTGAACCTGGTGGTGTGGGACCTGATGGTTGAGGGGTAATAACTGTTCCTGAACCTGGTGGTGTGGGACCTGATGGTTGAGGGGTAATAACTGTTCCTGAACCTGGTGGTGTGGGACCTGATGGTTGAGGGGTGATAACTGTTCCTGAACCTGGTGGTGTGGGACCTGATGGTTGAGGGGTGATAACTGTTCCTGAACCTGGTGGTGTGGGACCTGATGGTTGAAGGGTCATAACTGTTCCTGAACCTGGTGGTGTGTGACCTGATGGTTGAGGGGTAATAACTGTTCCTGAACCTGGTGGTGTGGGACCTGATGGTTGAGGGGTAATAACTGTTCCTGAACCTGGTGGTGTGGGACCTGATGGTTGAGAGGTAATAACTGTTCCTGAACCTGGTGGTGTGGGACCTGATGGTTGTAAGGTAATAACTGTTCCTGAACCTGGTGGTGTGGGACCTGATGGTTGAGGGGTAATAACTGTTCCTGAACCTGGTGGTGTGGGACCTGATGGTTGAGGGGTAATAACTGTTCCTGAACCTGGTGATGTGGGACCTGATGGTTGAGGGGTAATAACTGTTCCTGAACCTGGTGGTGTGGGACCTGATGGTTGAGGGGTAATAACTGTTCCTGAACCTGGTGGTGTGGGACCTGATGGTTGAGGGGTAATAACTGTTCCTGAACCTGGTGGTGTGGGACCTGATGGTTGAGGGGTAATAACTGTTCCTGAACCTGGTGGTGTGGGACCTGATGGTTGAGGGGTAATAACTGTTCCTGAACCTGGTGGTGTGGGACCTGATGGTTGAGGGGTAATAACTGTTCCTGAACCTGGTGGTGTGGGACCTGATGGTTGTAGGGTAATAACTGTTCCTGAACCTGGTGGTGTGGGACCTGATGGTTGAGGGGTAATAACTGTTCCTGAACCTGGTGGTGTGGGACCTGATGGTTGAGGGGTAATAACTGTTCCTGAACCTGGTGGTGTGGGACCTGATGGTTGAGGGGTGATAACTGTTCCTGAACCTGGTGGTGTGGGACCTGATGGTTGAAGGGTCATAACTGTTCCTGAACCTGGTGGTGTGTGACCTGATGGTTGAGGGGTAATAACTGTTCCTGAACCTGGTGGTGTGGGACCTGATGGTTGAGGGGTAATAACTGTTCCCCTGGTGGTGTGGGACCTGATGGTTGAGAGGTAATAACTGTTCCTGAACCTGGTGGTGTGGGACCTGATGGTTGAGGGGTAATAACTGTTCCTGAACCTGGTGGTGTGGGACCTGATGGTTGAGGGGTAATAACTGTTCCTGAACCTGGTGGTGTGGGACCTGATGGTTGAGGGGTGATAACTGTTCCTGAACCTGGTGGTGTGGGACCTAAGGCTCCCGTACCTCTTGCTGAGTGGTAGCACTGAGAAGAGAGCATGGCCTGGAGGTCGGGGTCCCTGATGATGGATGCTGCTTTCCTGTGGCAATTCTTCCCGTAGATGCGCCCAGTGTTCGGAACATGGAAGTAGAGACAGGGAATGCCACAGTGATGTCAGCCAGGTTTCAGGAACTTTATGTTAGAGAGTGCACCCACTGTTGTAATAGAAAATCGGATTTACTGTTAGAACTGTGGATAATCATTTTATCATTTTATCCTGTAATCAGGAGCTAGTCTGTTGTTCAATTAAGGCTTCTTGTAGCAACCATTCTATTACAAAAATGTAGCTTTTATGGTCAGCTCATCACCTGGGAATGTAAAAGCTCACAAAAAAATCATGTTCGGGTAGATATGAAGTTGAATATTCCTAGACTGTTTCAATGAGTTAGTGGTCTGATGTTTTATATTCTCTGTTTTTGTTCTGTGTTGTTCTACATTGTTTGACATTGTTCTGTGTTGTTCTGCATTGTTCTATGTTGTTCTGTGTTGTTTTGTGTTGTTCTGTGTTGTTTCTATGTTGTTCTGTGTTGTTCTGTGTTGTTTTGTGTTGTTCTGTGTTGTTTCTATGTTGTTCTGTGTTGTTTCTATGTTGTTCTGTGTTGTATTGTGTTGTTTTGTGTTGTTCTGTGTTGTTCTCTTTAGTTCTGTGTTGTTTTGTGTGGTTTCTATGTTGTTCTGTGTTGTTCTATGTTGTTCTACATTGTTCTGTGTTGTTCTGTGTTATTCTACGTTGTTCTGTGTAGTTCTGCGTTGTTTCTATGTCGTTCTGTGTTGTTCTACGTTGTTCTGTGTTGTTTTGTGTTGTTCTGTGTAGTTCTACATTGCTCTGTGTTGTTTTGTGTTGTTCTGTGTTTCTCTATGTTGTCCCATGTAGCTCTGTGTAGTTCTGTGTTGGTTCTGTGTATTTCTGCATTGTTTTGTGTTGTTCTGTGTATTTCCACTCTGCTCTAAGCTAAGGGTCTGTGAACAGGACTATCTTTGTGGACTTCAGTTCAGAATGTCTCTTGCTTGTTTGTAATATTTGTTTCTTTGGGTGTTTGATGATCTTCTTTCTCAATTTTTTTTAGATTTCTTTGTTTTGTGGCTGCCTGTTAGGAGACAAATCTCAAGGTTGTATAATGTATACACAATGTGATAATAAATGTACAAAGTACTTTGGACTTTGTATATTCCAATGTACATGTGATAAATAAATCTGAAATCTGTTTTCATACCACACCGCGGTGCAGGGAGGTAGTCCAACATCGGGTTTGAGAACAAGATCATTGCTGGAAAGACCTGAGTGGACACGATTCTCAGGGCATCTGTGGTCCTGCTCTTGTTCGAAGGTCACACAGTGGGTGGCCAATCTCTCCCTGGCCAGAGATCCCACAGATCAAGAAGAAAGCATTCAAAGCTTCACATTAGCTGGAGATTTCAGCCACCACATACAGCTCCTCAAAAGGACTATCTATAGTACAGAGCAAAAGTCTTAGGCATGTATATATCACTCGGGTGCCTAAGACCTTTGCACAGTACTATATTTGTCAACGTGGAGCAGAGAGCGAGTTTGTAAATCCGCAGGAACAAAGGATGCTGGAAATGGCAAGGGTAGAGCACCGTGGGGGTGGGGGGTGTGGGACATAGAAACATAGAAACATAGAAAATAGGTGCAGGAGTAGGCCATTCAGCCCTTCGAGCCTGCACTGCCATTTATTATGATCATGGCTGATCATCCAACTCAGAACCCTGCACCAGCCTTCTCTCCATACCCCCTGATCCCCGTAGCCACAAGGGCCATATCTAACTCCCTCTTAAATATAGCCAATGAACTGGCCTCAACTGTTTCCTGTGGCAGAGAATTCCACAGATTCACCACTCTCTGTGTGAAGAAGTTTTTCCTAATCTCAGTCCTAAAAGGCTTCCCCTTTATCCTCAAACTGTAATCCCTTGTTCTGGACTTCCCCAACATCGAGAACAATCTTCCTGCATCTAGCCTGTCCAATCCCTTTAGGATTTTATACGTTTCAATCAGATCCCTCCTCAATCTTCTAAATTCCAACGAGTACAAGCCCAGTTCATCCAGTCTTTCTTCATATGAAAGTCCTGCCATCCCAGGAATAAATCTGGTGAACCTTCTTTGTACTCCCTCTATGGCAAGGATGTCTTTCCTCAGATTAGGGGACCAAAACTGCACATAATACTCCAGGTGTGGTCTCACCAAGGCCTTGTACAACTGCAGTAGTACCTCCCTGCTCCTGTACTCGAATCCTCTCGCTATAAATGCCAGCATACCATTCGCCTTTTTCACCGCCTGCTGTATCTGCATGCCCACTTTCAATGACTGGTGTATAATGACACCCAGCTCTCGTTGCACCTCCCCTTTTCTTAATCGGCCATCATTCAGATAATAATCTGTTTTCCTATTTTTGCCACCAAAGTGGATAACTTCACATTTATCCACATTAAATTGCATCTGCCATGAATTTGCCCACTCACCCAACCTATCCAAGTCACCCTGCATCCTCTTAGCATCCTCCTCACAGCTAACACTGCCGCCCAGCTTCGTGTCATCCGCAAACTTGGAGATGCTGCATTTAATTCCCTCATCCAAGTCATTAATATATATTGTAAACAACTGGGGTCCCAGCACTGAGCCTTGCGGTACCCCACTAGTCACTGCCTGCCATTCTGAAAAGCTCCCGTTTATTCCCACTCTTTGCTTCCTGTCTGCTAACCAATTCTCTATCCACATCAATACCTTACCCCCAATACCATGTGCTTTAAGTTTACACACTAATCTCCTGTGTGGGACCTTGTCAAAAGCCTTTTGAAAATCCAAATATACCACATCCACTGGTTCCCCCCTATCCACTCTACTAGTTACATCCTCAAAAAATTCTATGAGATTCGTCAGACATGATTTTCCTTTCACAAATCCATGCTGACTTTGTCCGATGATTTCACCGCTTTCCAAATGTGCTGTTATCACATCTTTGATAACTGACTCCAGCAGTTTCCCCACCACCGACGTTAGGCTAACCGGTCTATAATTCCCTGGTTTCTCTCTCCCTCCTTTTTTAAAAAGTGGGGTTACATTAGCCACCCTCCAATCCTCAGGAACTAGTCCAGAATCTAACGAGTTTTGAAAAATTATCACGAATGCATCCACTATTTCTTGGGCTACTTCCTTAAGCACTCTGGGATGCAGACCATCTGGCCCTGGGAATTTATCTGCCTTTAATCCCTTCAATTTACCTAACACCACTTCCCTACTAACAAGTATTTCGCTCAGTTCCTCCATCTCACTGGACCCTCTGTCCCCTACTAATTCTGGAAGATTATTTATGTTCTCCTTAGTGAAGACAGAACCAAAGTAATTATTCAATTGGTCTGCCATGTCCTTGCTCCCCATAATCAATTCACCTGTTTCTGTCTGTAGGGGATCTACATTTGTCTTTACCAGTCTTTTCCTTTTTACATATCTATAAAAGCTTTTACAGTCAGTTTTTATGTTCCCTGCCAGTTTTCTCTCATAATCTTTTTTCCCCTTCCTAATTAAGCCTTTTGTCCTCCTCTGCTGAACTCTGAATTTCTCCCAGTCCTCAGGTGAGCCACTTTCTCTGGCTAATTTGTATGCTTCTTCTTTGGAATTGATACTATCCCTAATTTCTCTTGTCAGCCACGGGTGCACTACCTTCCTTGATTTATTCTTTTGCCAAACTGGGATGAACAATTGTTGTAGTTCATCCATGCAACCTTTAAATGCTTGCCATTGCATATCCACCGTCAATCCTTTAAGTGTCATTTGCCAGTCTATCCTAGCTAATTCACGTCTCATACCTTCAAAGTTACCCTTCTTTAAGTTCAGAACCTTTGTTTCTGAATTAAATATGTCACTCTCCATCTTAATGAAGAATTCCACCATATTATGGTCACTCTTACCCAAGGGGCCTCTCACGACAAGATTGCTAATTAACCCTTCCTCATTGCTCAAAACCCAGGTGGCAGAGGAGTGCCAGGGGTAGGGGGTGGCAGGAGGTGCAGACACACCCAGCCCTGAGACTCCAGGCAGGGTCATTTGATTTCAAACAATTGTTTTTTTGATCATTACAGAATGTCTCCCTGGTGCTTCCCGCTCCCTCCCCTCTCCCTTCCCCTTTTCCCCACCATGATTCCTCTCTCACTGTCCCCTTCCCACTCTCAGTCCACAATAGAGACCTATATCAGAATCAGGTTTATCAGCACTCACGTATGTCATGAAATTTGTTTTTTTTTTGTGGCAGCAGTACAGTGCAATACATAAAATTACTACAGTACTGTGCAAAAGTCTTAAGGACCCTCACTACATATTTGCATCTAAGACTTTAGCACAGTACTGTATGTAAGGAATGACATAAGTGGTGAGAGGCATTGCTAATCAGGGATAGTATCACAGCCACAGGAAGGGAGGATGTCAAGGAGGAACTATTTACTGAGTCAGTGTGGGTAGAAATCAAAAACAGGAAGAGAGCAATCACTCTTGAAAATATTCTACAGACCATCCAATAACAACAGAAACGCCAAGGGACAGGTCAGGAGGCAGAGTTTGAAAAGGTGCAAAAGTAGCAAGGTTGTTGTCATGGGTGACTTCAACTTCCCAAATATTGATTGACACCTGCTTATTGATAAAGATTTTGATGGGTGAAATTTGTTAGGTGTGGCCAGGAAGGATTTGTGACACAATCGCGGACAGGCCATACTGCATCTGGTGTGAGGTAACCAGGTCCAATATCAAATCTCTCAGTGGGAGAGCATTTCAGAGACGTTTACCACTCCCTGATCTTTACCAAAGCCTCGGTGAGGGATAGGAGCAGATGGTGTGGAGAAGTATTTAAGTAGAAGGAGGGGAAATTATGCTGCTATTAGGCAGGAACTGGGGAGTGTAAACTGGGGAACAGATGTTCCCAGAAAAAAGCACAACAGGAATGTGGACATTGGTTAGGGAGCACTTGCATGAGGTTCTGGATGGGGGCTCTGGAGGGGTACGGGTAGCCAGGAATGCATCTCGGAGGGTTAGAAAGGGGCAGAGAAGGGCTTGAGATTAAGGAAAGCCCAAGGTGATCTACACAAACGTGAAGAACAGGAGGATGACTAGGCTGAGTGTAGAGCTGATCAGCAACTGGAAACTCCTGCCTGGAGTTGGAGAGGTAGAGAAGGTCTTTAATCAGTATTCAGCAGTACGAGGTAACTTGACGTTTGCAAACACAGTGTAGAACAAGCTGATCTGCTGGAACATGTTAATGGTAAGAAAGAAGATGTGCTTGAAATTTTGAAAAAGATTAGGATACATGAGTCTCCAGAAAAGACTATAAGACCATCAGATATAGAAGCAGAATTAGGCCATTTGGCTGATGGAGTCTGCTCCGCCATTTCATCAAGGCTGATCCAATTTTCCCTCTCAGCCCCAATCTCATGTCTTCTCTCCGTATCACTTCATGCCCTGACCAATCAAGAATCTATCAACCTCTGCCTTAAATATACATAAAGAGTTGGCTTCCACAGCTGCCTGAGGATGCCCCTCTATTCTGAGGCTGTGTCCTCTAGTCATAGACTCTCTTACCATAGGAAACATCTCCACATCCACTCTATCAAGGCCTTGCACCATTCAATAGATTTCAATGTGGTCACCCCTCATTCTTCGGAATTCCAGTGAATACAGGCTCAGATACTCTTCAGATGACAAGCCATTCAATCCTGGAATCATTTTTGTGAACCTCCTTTGAAACCTCTCCCGTTTCAGTACTTCCTTTCTAAGATAAGGGACCCAAACCTGCTCACAATACTCTAAGGGAGGCCTCACCAGTGCTTTATAAAGTCTTAACATTACATCCTTGTTTTTATATTCTAGTCCTCTTGAATGAATGCTAACATTGCATTTGGCTTCCTCTCCACAGACTACCTGCAAATTAACCTGTAGGGAACCCTGCACAAGGGCTCCCACGTCCCTTTGCACACTTCCCAACACTGTATTCCATTTTCCACTGGGAAGTCCATAGATCCCTCAAAGTTGTCGCACAAGTTGATAGGGTGATTAGGAAGGCTTATGGTGTGAGGGCCTTCATTGGTTGGGGATTTAGTTCAAGAGCCATGAGGTAATGTTGCAGCTCCATAAAACTCTGGTTAGACCACATTTAGAATATTGTGTTCAGTTCTGGTCGCCTCATTATAGGAAGGATGTGGAAGCTTTAGAGAGGGTGCAGAGGAGATTTACCAGGTTGCTGCCTGGATTAGAGAGGGTGCAGAGGAGATTTACCAGGTTGCTGCCTGGGTTAGAGAGGGTGCAGAGGAGGCTTACCAGGTTGCTGCCTGGATTAGAGAGGGTGCAGAGGAGATTTACCAGGTTGCTGCCTGGGTTAGAGAGGGTACAGAGGAGATTTACCAGGACGCTGTCTGGATTAGAGAGCGTGTCTATTGAAGACAAGTTGAGTGAGCTTGGGCTTTTCTCTTTGGAGTGAAGGAGAATGAGAGGTGACTTGATAGAGGTTTACAAGAAGATAAGAGACAGAGATCGAGACTTTTCCCCATGACAGAAATGGCTATTTTGAGAGGGCATAATTTTAAGGAGATTAGAGGAAAATTTGGGGGGGGTGGGTGTCAGGGGTAATTTTTTTTTAACACAGAGAGTGGTGGGTGTGTGGAACACTCTGCCAGAGGTGATGGGCAGATACATTAGGGATATTTAAGAGAGTCTTAGAAAAGCACATGGAAGACAGTAAACTGGGTGGGGCATGTGAAAGGAAAAGGTTAGATTGATCCTAGAGCAGGTTAAAGGGTCAGCACAATATTGTGGGCTGAAGGGCCTGTACCGTGTAGTACTGTTTGGTGTTCAATGATCTAACACTTGGTGTGACCACAGTTAGCAGTCCTTAGGGGAACTGGATGATGAGACATCAACTGTGCAATAAGCAAGACACCCTGACATTCTGGGGGGAGTTGACTAAGCTGTTACAGTGCATGGTAACAGACCAGACCAACGGAATAAACGCAATGGATAGCTGGCATTCACCAGCAGCGCCTCATCGTCACACAGAACAGAAACAGGCACGGTAGTGTAACTGCCAGACTCATTCCACCGAGATGCAGCACAGAGTGTCATAGGAAGTCATTCCTGCCTGTGGCCATCAAACTTTACAACTCCTCCCTTGGAGGGTCAGACACCCTGAGCTGATAGGCTGGTCCTAGACTTATTTTATAATCTACTGGCATAATTTACATATTATTATTTAACTATTTATTACTATTTTTTATTACTATTCTATTACTATTTATTATTTCTATGACTATTACTATTTACTATTTACTAATAGTAGTATTACTATTACTATTTCTATTTACTATTTATCATTTATGGTGCAACTGTAACAAAAACCAATCTCCCCTGGGATCAGTAAAGTATGACTTTGACTATAATGCTATTACAGCACCAGGAATTACCGACTGGAGATCAATTCCTGCCGCTCTCTGTCAGGAACTTGTACGGTCTCCCCGCGACCTCCGGGTGCTCCACATTCCAAAGGCCTACCGTTTAGGGTTACTTGTACTTCAAGTACAAAGTATAAAGGAAATTTATTATCAACGTACATATTTGTCACCATAAACAACCCTGAGATCCATTCTCTTGTGGTCATACTCATCAAATGCAAGAACCACAGTAGAATCACTGAAAGCCCGCACCCAATCCAACAGGTTGCTAAACAAACAACCAATGTACAAAGGATTACAAACTCTGCAAATACAAAAGAAAAAGAAAATAAATAAACAATAAGGCGAGTCTTCGAAATTGAGTCCAAAGTTTGTGGGAACAGTTCAGTGATGGGGCGAGTGAAATTGAGTGAAGTCGTGGGCATGCTATGTCAGCACCGGACACTTGCTGGCTGCCCAGCACAATCCTCACTGATTTGATTTGATGCCAGTAATGCATTTCACTGAATGTTTCTTTGCATGTGTGATAAATAAAGTGAGTTTGTTATCCTTACCTTCAGTCTGGCTACCTAAGCCCCACCCAGTGTAGACTAGTCACTGAGTTACAGAGCTCGATACCTGACCTTTTACAAGCGGTAGGGAACAGCTACTGTTACAGAGTTTAAAAACACTTGGACAGGTAGCAGACAGAATAGATTTGAGGGTCATGGACCAAACGTGGCCAAATGGGACAAGCTCAGGTGGGCAACTTGGCCAGCATGGACAAGATGGGCTGAATGAACTTTTTCTGTACTGCATGACATCATGATCCAGAGGGAAAAGTTTAAAGATTAGTTTTATTTGTCACATCAGAATCAGAATCAGGTTTAATATCACCCACTCACGTATTGAAATTTGCAGCAGCAACAATGCAATGTACAATAATAGAGAAAAAACTGAGAATTACATTAAGTATATATATTAAATAGTTAAATTAAATAATCAGTGCAAAAAATAGAAATAAAAAAGTAGTGAGGTAGTGTTCATTGATTCAATGTCCATTCAGAAGTCAGATGGCAGAAGGGAAGAAGCTGTCTAGAATTGTGAGTGTGTGCCTTCAGACTCTTGTACCTCCTTCCTGATGGTAGTAATGAGAACAGGGAATGACCTGGGTGATGGGGCTCCTTAATGAAGGACACTGCCTTTCTGAGGCATTGCTCCTTGAAGATGTCCTGGATACTACGGAGGCTAGTGCCCATGATGGCGCTGACGAGTTTACAACTCTCTGCAGCTGACTTTGATCCTGTATGCTAGCCCCCCTCCCCATCCCCACCATACCAGACAGTGATCCAGCCAGTTGGAATGCTCTCCATACTACATCTGTAGAATTTCCAAGTGTTTTTGGAAACATACAAAATCTCCTCAAACTCCTAATGAAATACAGCCACTGTCATGATTTCTTTGTAAATGCATCGATATGTTGGGCCCAGGTTAGATCTTCAGAGATGTCGACACCCAAAACTTGAAATTGCTCACTCTCCACTTCTGATCCTTCAGTGAGGATTGGTTTGTGTTCCTTCGTCTTACCCTCCTGGAAGTCCACAATCAATTCTTTGGTCTTAGTGACGTTGAGTGCCAGGTTGTTGCTGTGACACCACTCAACTAGCTGGTATATTTCGTTCCTGTACACCCTCTCATCACCATCTGAGATTCTGCCAACAATGGTTGTGTCATCAGCAAATTTATAGATGGTATTTGAGCTGTGCCTAGCCACAGAGTCATGTGTATAGAGAGAGTAGAGCAGTGGGCTAAACACACACCCCTGAGGTGCGCCAGTGTTGATCGTCAGCAAGGAGGAGATGTTATCAGCAATCCACACAGACTGTGGTCTTCTGGTTAGGAAGTCGAGGATCCAATTGCAGAAGGAGGTACAGAGTCCCAGGTTCTGGAGGTTTTTGATCAAACCTGTAGGAATGATGGTGTCAAACGCTGAGCTATAGTTAATAGACAACATCCTAACATAGGCATTTGTGTTGTTCAGGTAATCCAAGGCCGCGTGGAAAGCCACTGAGATCACGTCTGCCATTGACCTATTGTAGTGATAGGCAAATTGCAGTGGATCCAGGTCCTCATTGAGACAGGAGTTAGTTCAATTGTTCAATATCAGAGAACGTGTGCAGTATACAACATGGAATACTTCTTCACAGAAGGATTCTAGCTGTAAACAAAGTACTTCAGTACCATAGATGCGAGTGCTACTGGAGAATAGTCATTAAGGCAGCTCTCCCTGCTCGTCTCGGCCACTGTTACAATTATTGCCCTTTTGAAGCTGGTGGGAACTTCTGATGGTAGCAGTGAGAGACTGAAAATGTCTTTGAACACCACTGCCAGTTGGTTGGCACAGGTTTTCAAAGCCCTACCAGGCGCTGCACTGGGGCCTGTTGACTTGTAAGGGTTCACCCTCCTGAAAGAGATTCTGACATTGCCTTCCCAGACAAAGATCACAAGGTCACCGGTGCTGTAGGGATCTCCATCGCTGTAATTTCATTCTCCCTTTCAAAATGAGCATAAAAGTCTGGGAGTGAAGCTTCACTATCATTCACGACGTTGGGCTTTGCTTTGTAGGAAGTAATGGCCTGCAAACTCTGCCAGAGTTGGCGTCCATCTGACTTCACCTCCGACCTCATTTGACGAAGGGTCTCAGCCCGAAACGTCGACTGTACCTCTTCCTAGAGATGCTGCCTGGCCTGCTGCGTTCACCAGCCACTTTTGATGTGTGTTGCTTGTTTAGAATTGTTCCTTGGCTCTTGAAAAAAACCCCTGCAAGTCATACCTGGTTTCCTTTTACAGACCTGGGTTGCCAGACTTAAATGCTACAGATCTGGCCCTCAGCAGACTACTACCCCCTGGTTCATCCGTAGCGTTCGATTTGGGTATGTGTGGTAAGTACCCATCCACACAGGTTTGAATGAACTCAAAACAACAAAACACACAGTGAAACGTGCCACTCGCATCTACAACCAGCATAATCTGATAGGCACATGGATGATAGAAAAATAGAAGCCTATGGAGGAGGGAAGGGTTAGATTGATCTTAAAGTAAGTTAAAAGGTCAGCACAACATTGTGGGTCGAAGGGCCTGTACTGTGGTGTAGTGTTCTATGTTCTATGCCCCCTCAAACCCTGATAACCAAAACAACTCAGTCAAGTTCCTCTAGGACCTCCTCTGTTCCAAAGAAAATAGGCTGAATCTATCCCAACTACAATTCCTCATCATTCTTGGACCTCTCTCTAATCGTGCACCTCTCCCTCAGCTTCTGTGCCCTGGTCTCTTAATGGTCCCTCAATGCAAGTAGCCACACCATAAGACCACTCATTTTCATCTGGAGATACAGCTCCGTAACAGGCCCATCCAGGCCAACGAGTCCACACTGCCGGTTACACTTGTGCAACCAACTAGCGATCAACTAACTATCACCAGTATGCCCAATTACACTCGTGTGACCAACTAACTACCACCGGAACGTCCAATTACACTCGTGTGACCAACCTAACTACCACCAGTACGTCTTTGGAAGGTGGGAGGAAACTGGAGCACCTGGAGGAAACACGTGCAGTCTTGGGGAGAGCGTGCAAACACCTTACAGAGCGCGGCAGGAATCGAACACTAGCCCCTACGCTGCCATGTCACCCGGGAGACTGGACGCAGTGAGCGGGTGAGCGGAGAAGCTGACTGTAAGACTTTGACTTTAGATTGGGTAAATGCAAGCAGGCGTTTTCCACTGAGGTGGGGTGAGAGTACAACCATTGGGTCATTGGTTAAGGGTGAAGGGTGAAATATTTAACTGAAGGAAAACTTTTTTACTGAGAAGGTGGTGAGACAGTGCCAGTGGAAGTGGTGGATTCAGGTTCGATAGCAATATTTAAGAGAAGTTTGGATAGGTACGTGGATGGGAGGGTTGTGGAGGGCTATGGTCCCGGTGCAGGTCGATGGGACTAGTGATAGTAATAGTTCATAGCAGACTGGATGGGCTGAAGGGCCGATTTCTGGGCTGTAGAGCTCCACGACTCTTTGATGATCTGGAGTTCAGAGGGCTGAGAAGGTGACCTGATAGAGAGGTATACAGTTACAAGCAGCGTGTGTGGGGCAGGTAATCCTTTCTCTGTGGTTGGGTTATCAGTAAGAGGACAGAGCTTTAAATTCAAAGTTTATTTATTATCAAAGTATGTATACACTATACAACCTTGAGATTTGTCTCCTTACAGGCAGCTACAAGTTGGACAAAAAAACCCAACAGAATCCGTTAAGAGCAGAAGACAGTCAAACACCCTATGTACAGTGAGAGAAAAAAAAACAAATTGGACAAACGTTAAAAGTAAGCAAATAGCATTTAGAGTGAAAGACCTCATAGCAGACACAAAACTGGGAGCAGCCAGAGCAGGCTGCAGCCTGAGCCTCGGTTCTGTGAAGAGCAGTGTAAACGTCACGGAGCCCGAGCAGACACAAAACTGGGAGCAGCCAGAGCAGGCTGCAGCCTGAGCCTCGGTTCTGTGAAGAGCAGTGTAAACGTCACGGAGCCCGAGCAGACACAAAACTGGGAGCAGCCAGAGCAGGCCGCAGCCTGAGCCTCAGTTCCACAAGGAGCAGTGTAAACGTCACTGAGACCACAGACACAAAACTGGGAGCAGCCAGAGCAGGTCGCAGCCTGAGGCTCGGTTCCTCAAGGAGCAGTGTAGACGTCTCGGAGCCCAAGCAGAACCAACCAAACCCTCGCCCCTGATCCCAACACCCCGCCTTTTCAACCCATCCAGCCTGGTATGAGAGGGAGAAGTTTTACAGGGGATCTGAGGGGTAATTTTTTTACACCGAAAATGGTTGATGTCTGGAACGTGCTGCCAGAGGAGGTGGTGGGATCTGATACAGTCACCACATTTATAAAATCAATAAAGTCTGCAGATGCTAGAAATCCAGAGCAACACATACAAAATACTGGAGGAACTCAGCAGGTCAGGCAGCATCTATGGAGGGGAATAAATAGTTGATGCTTCGGGCTGAGGCTCATCTTCAGGACTGGAAAGGAAGGGGGAAGAAGTCAGAGTACAATGTTGGGATGAGGGAGAAGGAGGATAGATAGAAGGTGATAGGTGAAGCCAGGCGAGTGGCAAAGGTAAAGGGCTGGAAAAGAAGGAATCAGACAGGAGAGGCGAATTGACCATGGGAGGAAGGGAGGAAATATTAATAAGCACTTACATAGGCAAAGCTTCAGAGCATACAAAGAGCACAGCAGAATGGGATTCATGCAAATAGACATGAATCTCATCATGGATGTGGTGAGCCTGTGCTGGCACTGTGACTGTCACAAAACTGTGATTTATGGGTGTCAATGGGTGATTATTGGCAGCATGAGGTCTGTGGGCCGAACGGCCTGTATCTGAGCTGTGTCAGTCCGCGACTCTGCCTGTGACAGGAGACAAGTTCCGGGGTAAGGGATAAATCCGAGATTGCTGAATGTGTGCTAAAGCTACAGCCACATCCGCCATGGAATCGTGCTTTTCAGGGGGGTGGGGGCAATTTCAAAGGAGGTGTGAGGGGCGAGGCTTTTACACACAGAGTGGTGGGTGCCTGGATTGCCCTGTCTGGGGTGGTGGAAACAGAAACATTGGAGACTTTTAGGAGACGTTTAGATAGGCAGATGAATGTGAAGAAAGCCGGGGCGGCGGTGGGGGGGGTGATATGGGCATTGTGTAGGTAGGAAACTATTTGATTACTAACTTGAATTACTCTCTCACTTTCAAGGACTCCATCTCATGTTCTCAATATTTATTGTTTATTTATTTAATATTATTATTTCTTTCTTTTTGTATTTGTACAGTGTGTTGTCTTTCGCACACGAGTTCAATGTCCAAGTTGGTGAGGTCTTTCATTGATTCTGTTATAGTTATTATTCTATTATGGATTTACTGAGTATGCCTGCAAGAAAATGAATTTCGGGGTTGTATATGGTGAGGGATATTACTTTGATGATAAATTTACTTTCAACTTTCAACTTTGATTACTAATGTAGTTGGTTGGGCACAACAGAGCGGGTCGTAGGGCTGTCCCCACGCTGAACTCTTCTATTCGGGCTCTATTATGGGATATACGCCCACGGTTTGCAAAGGGCTGTGACCTCATTTGGAAATGGAGACCGACCGGAGGAGCGTATCTGATGCCAGAGCACCGCTGAATAATTCAGCTGCATAAGTAGGTAAACGGTGGCTGTGGTGGAGCATTTGCAGATGAAGTAAGTACTGGCAGGAATGGAGTGAGTAAACGCTCTAGAACCACAAAGTTTCTTTCTTTCAGCCGACCTGAAACAAGCCAGTTCTGTGGTGTCATCAACCCACAGGCCGGCTGGCGGAGCAATGGCATCAGCGCCGGACTCCGGAGCGAAGGGTCCTGAGTTCGAATCCAGGTCGGGCCACCCCCTGAGCACGCTTTCCATCCGCGCCACGTTGGGCATCGAGCTAGCCACTCGGCCTCGTAAAAAAAACGGGTTGAATCAGGAACGTTCATATTGCGACCCGGTTAATCCGAAAGGAGACCAATCGACACCACGCGCCAGACTGTCTGGTGCAACACGATAAAAATAAAATCAACCGGTTACTCAGCAACGCAGACAGAGTCACAGAGCACTGTAGCACCAAAACAGGCCCTTCAGCCCATCTTTTTTATTTTATTGAGATACAGTACAGAGTAAGCCCTTCGAGCTGCACCACCGAACAACTCCTGATTTAACGCTAACCAAATCACGGAACAATTTACAATGATCACCGTGCCAACCCGCTCCTCTTTGGACCGTGGGGGAGACCAGAGTGCTCAAAAGAAACCCACGCAGTCGTGGGAAGAACTTGTGGGCAGCTCCGGGAATTGAACCCTGGTCGCCTGGACTGTAAAGCGTTGTGCTAAACACTAAGCTAGCACGCTGTACCAGACTGTGCTTCCAGTCCCATCAACCTGATCAACCTGCTCCTGGTCTGTACGTCACCCAATTTCATTTTAAATGTTGCAAGCGAACCCTCAGCCGCCCTCTGGCAGCTCATTCCACACCCGCACCAGACACTTGCCCCTGGCAGCAGCAAGCAAAGGGCAGGCAGACGCTGCTCAACACTCTCCTGCCTTCCACATCCGTCTCAATGGTTTCAATCTTCCTTTAATTAGTGGGATCGGCTAGCGCCCTGTCTCCAGACTTCTCGGCCTCCAGGCCACGCTCTTCACTCGAAGCCTCACGGAACACCCTCGGAGACAGCAAAGCACCAGGTCGCTCAATCAGCCCGAAAACGCACCACCAAAACGTGGGTGACAGAAGCAGGACCACATTGGAAAGGAAATGAAGATGTGGAAGAAGTGAAAGAAGTAACTTCATGAAGCATCTGGAGGAGCGTAGTCAGGCTAGCGTGATGCTCAAGGGCACAATAGCACTGACTCTTCATGCCCCTTTAGAGTTTGCGAGCAGTGCAACACAGCCCGTCGGCCCAACCAATCTTTGCCAACCATGGTGCACACCCAGTTAGTCCCAGTCTCCTGCGTTCGAGCCATATCTCCCCAAGCCTCGCCCCTCCACGTACCAGGTGCTTCTTAAATGCTGCTATTGAACTTGCCATCAACCACTTCCTCTGACAGATCATTCCCATTCTCACCACCCTCTGTATAAAAATGTTACCCCTCAAATACCTCTTAAATCTTTCACCTCTCACATAAATCTATGTTCATGATTTTAGACTCCACTACCTTGAGGAAAAGACTGTTACCATTCGCCTTATCAATTCCTCTCAAGACCTCTCTAAATCCAGCCCTCATTCTTCTACTCTCCCAGCTGAGGAACAATGAGGTGTATGCAATAAACACTGCCAAGGTCCCGATTCTGTTGTGGTAGGTTACACCGGGACACTGACAGGATGCAGAGCTCAGCTGAGAACTGGCAGATGGAGTTCACATGGAGAAGTGCAAAGTGATTTACTCCAGAAGGTCAAATTTGAAAGTAGAGAATAAAGTTCATGGCAGGATTCTTGGCAGTGTGGAGGAACGGAGGGATTGAGGGGTCCAGGTCATGGATCCCTCAAAGCTGCCACACAAGTTGATGGGGTTCTTAAGAAGGCGTGTGGTATGTTGGCCGTCATTAGTCAGGGGATTGAGATCAAGAGCTGTGAGGTAATGTTGCAAATCTATAAAACCCTGGTTAGACCACAGATGGAACATTGTGTTCAGTTTTGGTTGCCTCATTAAAGGAAGGATGTGGAAGCTTTAGAGAGGGTGCAGAGGAGATTCACCAGGATTAGGAGTGAAAGAGGATGAGAGGTGACTTGGTAGAGGTATACAAGGTCAGAAGAGGCATAGATCGAGTGGACAGCCCAAGAGCTTTTCCCACGGAGGAAATGGCTAACACGAGCGGACATCATTTGGAAGAAAGTATAGGCGGTTGTCGGAGGTAACTTCTTTACACAGAGAGTGGTGGGCACATGGAACATCCTGCTAGGGGTGGTGGTAGAGGCAGATACCATAAGACCATCAGATATAGGAGCAGAATTAGGCCATTTGGCCCATCGAGTCTGCTCCACCATTTCATCATGGCTGATCCAATTTTCCTCTCGGCCCCAATCTCCTGCCTTCTCTCAACATTCCTTCATGCCCTAACCAATCAAGAATCTATCACCATCTGCCTTAAATATATATGATGTCTTGGCCTCCACAGCTGCCTGTGCTAACAAACTTCACAGATTCACCACCCTCTGGCTAAAGAAATTTTTCTCCTCATCTCCATTCTAAGAGGATGCCCCTCTATGCTGAGGCTTTGCCCTCTGGTCTTAGACTCTCTCACCATAGGAGATATCTTCTCCACATCCTCTATCAATGCCTTTCACCATTCGATAGGTTTTAATGAGGTCACCCCTCATTCTTCTGAATTCTAGTGAATCCAGGC
This sequence comes from Mobula birostris, assembly GCF_030028105.1. Lineage (NCBI taxonomy): Eukaryota > Metazoa > Chordata > Chondrichthyes > Myliobatiformes > Myliobatidae > Mobula > Mobula birostris. The sequence goes on from NC_092385.1 coordinate 3,267,215, forward strand.
CCTGAGCCATCAAAGGCTTTTCATATGACAGGCCATTCAATCCTGGAATCATTTTTGTGAAACTCCTTTGAACCCTCTCCACTTTCAGCATAAAGATAAGAGGCCCAAAACTGTTCACAATACTCCAAGTGAGGCCTCGCCAGTGCTTTAAAAAGTCCCAACATTACATCCTTGCTTTTATATTCGAGTCCTCTTGAAATGAATGCTAACGTTGCATTTGCCTTCCTCACCACAGACTGAACCTGCAAATTAACCTTTGGGGAATCCTGCACGAGGTCTCCCAAGTCCCTTTGCATCTCAGTTTTTTTGTACTTTCTCTCCATTTAGAAAATAGTCAACCCTTTCATTTCCTCTACCAAAGTGCGTGACCATACACTTCCCGAGACTGTATTCCATCTGCCATTCCTTTGCCCATTCTCCTCATCCAAGTCCTTCTGCAGCCTATCTACTTCCTCAAAACTACCCACTCCTCCACCATATCATCTGCAATCTTTGCAACAAAGTGATCAATTTCATCATCTAAATCATTGACATATAACATAAAAAGAATTGGTCCTGACAGACTGCTGTGAACACCACTAGTCATCAGCAGCCAGTCAGGAAAGGAGAAAAGGCTTCCTTCATTCCCACTCTTTGCCTCCTGCCAACCAGCCACTGTTTTATCCATGTTAGAATCTTTCCTGTAATGCCATGGGTTCGTAGCTTGTTAAGCAGCCTCATGTGAGGCACCTTATCAAAGGCCTTCTGAAAATTCAAGATTCAAGCGATTCTCCTTTGTCTATCCAGTTTGTTATTTCTTCAAAGAATTCCAACAGATTTGTCAAGCAAGGTTTTCTCTTGAGGAAACCATGTTGACTACAGCCTATTTTATCATGTGCCTCCAAGTACCCTGAGACCTCATCCTTAATAATTGACTCCAACATCTTCCCATCCACTGAGGTTACACTAACTGGCCTACAGTTTCCTTCCTTCTTCCACTCTCCCTTCTTGAAGAGTGGAATGACATCTGCAATTTTCCAGTCTTCTGGAACCATTCCAGAATCTAGTTATTCTTGAAAGATCATTACTAATGGCTCCACAATCTCTTCAGTCACCTCCTTCAGAACCCTGGGGTGTAGACCATCTGGTCCAGATGACTTATCTACCTTCAGGACCTTTCAGTTTCCCAGGAACCTTCTCTCTAGTTATGGAAACTTTATGACCCCTGACACCTGAAACTTCTACCATGCTGCTAGTGTCTTCCACATTGAAGACTGATCATCCACCATTTTTTAAATCTCCCATTACTACCTCTCCAGCATCGTTTTCCAGAGGTCCAATATCGACACTTGCCTCCCTTTTACACTTTATGTATCTGAAGAAACTTTTGGTATCCTCTTTAATATTATCGGCTAGCTTACTTTCATATTCCATCTTTACCTCCTTAATGACTTTTTAGTTGCCTTCTGTTGGTTTTTAAAAGCTTCCCAAGCCTCTAACTTCTAACTAATTTTTGCTCTATTATATGCCCTCTCCTTGCCCTCTCCTCTTGTCAGCCATGGTTGTGTCATCTCACCTTTAGTACACTTCTTCCTCTTTGTGATGTATATATCCTGTACCTTCCGAATTGCTTCCAGAAATTCCAGCCATTGCTGCTCTGTCGTCATTCCTGCCTGTGTTCTTTTCTAATCAATTTTGGCCACCTCCTCTCTCATGCCTCTAATTCCCTTTATTCCACTGTAACACTGACACATCTGACTTTAGCTTCTTCTTCTCAAACTGCAGGGTGAGTTTGATCATATTATGCTCACTTGTCCCTAAGGGTTCTTTTACCTTAAACTCCCTAATCAATTCTGGTTCATTACACAACACCCAATCCAGAATAACTGACCCCCTGGGGGGCTCAACCACGAGCTGCTCTAAAAAGCCATCTCGTAGACACTCCAGAAATTCTCCCTCCTGGAATCCAGTACTGACCTGATTTTCCCGATCTACCTGCGTATTGTAGTACCCCATGACTATTGTAACATCGCCCTTTTGGCACGCACTTTCTGGTTCCCGTTGTAATTTGTAGGCCTCATCCTTACTACTGTTTGGCGTCTATATATCACTCCCATCAGGGTCTTTTTACCCTTGCAGTTCCTTGGCTCTATCCACAATGAATCAACATTTTCTGACCCTATGTCACCTCTTTCTAATGATTTGATTTCATTTTTACCAACAGAGCAACACCACCCCCTCTGTCTTCCTGCCTGTCCTTTTGATACAATGGGTATCCTTGGACATTAAGCTCCCAGCTCTAATCTTTCAGCCATGATTCAGTGATACTGCTTGCATTCAGATACAACACCTCAGTCCTGTATTCACCCTTTTCAATTTTGTCACACCATGATCAGCCTTTTGATTCCCAACTTGGTCTGAGGTCTTTCCAACAGCTGCCTCCACACTCTCTCCGCTAATGGTTTGGCATTCTGGTTCCAATTCCTCTGCAACTCTAGTTGAAACCCCGCCGTGCAGCATAAACAAACCTTCCCACTAGGATATTAGACCCCCTCCAGTTCAGGTGCAAACCTTCCCTTCTGTACAGGTCCCAACTTCCCTGAAAGAGACCCCAATCATCCAGAAATCTTATGCCCTCCCTCCTACAGCAACTCCTTAGCCATGTGTTAATCTGTATAATCTCCCTAGTTCTGGCCTCACTGGCACGTGGCACGGGTCGCAATCCTGAGATCACAGCCCTGGAGTTCCTGCCCTTTTCCTTAGTACCAAACTCCCTGAATTCCCCATGCAGAACCTCGTCCCTCGTCCTACCCATGTCGTCGGTACCTACATGGACCACCCTCCCACTTAAGAATGCTGAGGACTTGATCCAAGATATCCCAAACCCTGGCACCCAGGAGGCAACATACCATCCGGGAATCTCGTTCTCACTCACAGAACCTCCTGTCCGTTCCCCGAACTAACGAATCCCCTATCACCACAGTGTGCCTCTTCTCCCTCCTTCCCTTCTGAGTCACAGAGACAGACTCAGTGCCAGAGACCTGACCACCGTGACTTTCCTCTGTTAGGTCATTCCACCCCCTCCCCCTCACCACCAACCCAACAGTATCCAAAGTGATATACCCGTTGTTGAGGGGGATGGCCACAGGGGTAGTCTACACTGGCCCCTTAACCTCTTTCCCCTTCCTGACTGTCACCCAGTTTCCCGTGTCCTGCACCTTGAGCGTAACCAGCTCCCCTTGTGTCCTATCTATCACCCCCTTGGCCTCCCGAATGATCCGGATTCATCCAGTTCCAGCTGCAGCTACTTACTGTGGATTGTCAGAAGCTGCAGCTGGAAGCACTTGACTGTTGCGGTTATTAGGGACATTTACAGAGACTCACGGATGCTCGGAGAATGGAAGGCTACGTGCAATGAGAGGGCTAGGATGATCTTGGCACGACACCATGGGCTGAATGGCCTGTACCGTGCTGTACTCTGTTCAAAATCAATATTAAAGAGAAGCTTATGGAAAACTCTGGGGATCAAACGAGGTGCTGATTAATTAATGAGGAAAACTAATTCATATAATTATTGAGATGTGGGCTTGTCAAGACTGGAAATTCATACCGGCCACAGGCATCACATTTGTGTATCTGTGACACTGATCCTGCCTCACGGACGCCTTCCATCCTGTAAGATACAGCAACAACTGGAGCCTCTAATCCTGCGAAGTGTCCCAGTGCGGGTTGTTGGACAAGGTGTGAGGCTCAGCAGCTGAAACAACGTCTGCAAACCAGACTCCAAGTGCGTAAGTCAGGAGGTGTTTTCCCCAGCGATGATTCCGTTCGACCTGCGTCAGGGGCCTGGTGTGATCGATGGGTCTGCCCTGGATCACACACTCTCAGGCAGAGGACAATCTCATTTGCCACTCCTTCATTACGTGACCCCGCACTTTTGGAGCCTGCCCAGAACCCAGGGAATTCTTCTTCTCTGCCATGTTGAGGAACATCTGGGTAGCCTCCAACCTGATGACATGAACATTGATTTCTCTAACCTCTGGTAATACCCTCTCATTTCTTTATTTTTCCATTCCCCATTCTGGTTCTCCTCTGACCCCCTCTCTTCACCTCAAATGCCTATCACCGCCCTCAGGTTCACCTCCTCCTCCCCTTTCTCCCGTGACGAACTGCTAAAGAGTAGTGGACTCATAGAACACCACATCACAGAGACAGGCCTGACTAATCTGCCACTCCGAATTATTAACCTGTCTAGTCCCATCGACCTGCTCCCGGACCATCGCCCTCCACACCCCTCCCATCCATGCACTAATCCAAATGTCTCTTAAATGTTGAAATCGAAGCCCGCACCCACCACTTGTGCTGGCAGCTTGTTCCACACTCACACCACCCTCTCAGTGAAGAAATCCCCCTCATGTTCCCCTTAAACATTTCACCTTTCACCCTTAACCCATGACTTTAGTCCTAGTCTCACCCAACTGAGTGGAAAAAGCCTGTTTGTTTTTACCCTGTCTATAAAGTGCTGGGACCGCAGCAGTTTACAATATATATTAATGGTTTAGATGAGGGAATTAAAAGTAACATTAGCAAATTTGCCGATGCCATAAAGCTGGGAGGCAGTATGAAATGTGAGGAGGATGTTATGAGAATGCAGGGTGATTTGGACAGGCTGGGTGAGTGGGCAGATGCAGTTTAATGTGGATAAATGTGAGGTTATACACTTTGGTGGTAAGAACGAGAAGGCAGATTATTATCTAAATGGAGTCAAGTTAGGAAAAGGGGAAGCACAACAAGATCTAGGTATTCTTGTACATCAGTCACTGAAAGCAAGCATGCAGGTACAGCAGAAAGTGAAGAAAGCTAATGGCATGCTGAAAATGACACCCATAACAAGGGGAATTGAGTATAAGAGCAAAGAGGTCCTTCTGCAGTTGTACAGGGCCCTGGTGAGACCACACCTGGAGTACTGTGTGCAGTTTTGGTCTCCAAATTTGAGGAAGGACATTCTTGCTATTGAGGGAGTGCAGCGTAGGTTCACAAGGTTAATTCCCGGGATGGTGGGACTATCATATGTCGAAAGATTGGAGCGACTGGGCTTGTATACTCTGGAATTTATAAGGCTGAGAGGGGATCTTATTGAAACATATAAGATTATTAAGGAATTGGACACGCTGGAGGCAGGAAGCATGTTCCCGCTGATGGGTGAGTCCAGAATCAGAGGCCACTGTTTAAGAATAAGGGGTAGGCCATTTAGAATGGAGTTGAGGAAAAACCTTTTCACCCAGAGAGTGGTGGATATATGGAATGCTCTGTCCCAGAAGGCAGTGGATGCCAAGTCTCTGGATGCTTTCAAGAAAGAGATGAATAGAACTCTTTAAGATACCGGAATCAAAGGTTATGGGGATAAGGCAGGAACCGGATACTGATTGTGGATGATCAGCCATGATCACAATGAATGGTGGTGCTGGCTCAAAGGGCCGAATGGCCTACTCCTGCACCTAATGTCTATTGTCTATTGTCTATACCCCATAATGTTGCATACCTCTATCAAATCTCCTTTTCTTCTTCTACGTTCCAGGAATAAAATCCAAACCTATTCAATCTGTCCCTGTAATTCAGGTCCTCTAGTCCTGGCAACATCCTTGTACATTTCTCTGCACTCTTTCAATCTTATTGACATATTTCCTGTAGGTAGGTGACCAAAACTGCACACAATACTCCAAATTAGGCCAACATCTTATACAATTTCACCATAACATCCAAACTTCTGTAAACAATACTTTGATTTATGAAGTCCAATATGCTGAAAGCTTTCTTTGCAACCCCATCTACCTGTGATTCGAGGAATTATGGATCTGTATTCCCAGACAACTCTGTTCTGCCGCACTCCTCAGTGCCCTATCACTCACTGTCTAAGCCCAAGCTTGATTTGCCCTCCTGAAGGGCTTTCTCTCGCACTTGTCTGCATTAAATTCCATCTGCCACTTCTCAGCTCATTTTTTCAGCTGGTCCAGATCCCACTACAAACTTTGATAGTCTTCCTTGCTGTCTGCTTCACCTGGAATCTCGGTGTCCTCTCCTATTATATTTCTTCATCTTCAGCCCTTCACATCGTCCAGCTATCCACTCCCAGCATCTCACTTAATTCCTCCTCCCCCTCATCTGGTCTCACCTATCACCTGACAGCTTGTTCTCACCACCTTCTGCCCCTTTCCTTTCCAGCCCTGATAAGGGATCCGAAACGCCGACAGTTTATTCCCCTCCATGACCTGTTGAGTTCCTCCAGTACTTTGCGTGTGCTGCTCTGCAGAATCCCTTGTGTTTACATTCTGCCGCCTCCTGTTTGAGGTTGCTACTGGGAGGATTCAGGAGGGTTTCTGGAGATCTTGCAGAGCCCGAAGGTTTGCTGGGCACTGGGCGGTCATGTCTAATTAGTCATAGTCATAGTCATGGTCATACTTTATTGATCCCGGGGGAAATTGGTTTTCGTTACAGTTGCACCATAAATAATAAATAGTAATAGAACCATAAATAGTTAAATAGTAATATGTAAATTATGCCAGTAAATTATGAAATAAGTCCAGGACCAGCCTATTGGCTCAGGGTGTCTGACCCTCCAAGGGAGGAGTTGTAAAGTTTGATGGCCACAGGCAGGAATGACTTCCTATGACGCTCTATGTTGCATCTCGGAGGAATGAATCTCTGGCTGGATGTACTCCTGTGCCCACCCAGTACATTATGTAGTGGATGGGAGACATTGTCCAAGATGGCATGCAACTTGGACAGCATCCTCTTTTCAGACACCACCATCAGAGAGTCCAGTTCCATCCCCATGACATCACTGGCCTTACGAATGAGTTTGTTGATTCTGTTGGTGTCTGCTACCCTCAGCCTGCTGCCCCAGCACACAACAGCAAACATGATAGCACTGGCCACCACAGACTCGTAGAACATCCTCAGCATCGTCCGGCAGGTGTTAAAGGACCTCAGTCTCCTTAGGAAATAGAGACGGCTCTGACCCTTCTTGTAGACAGCCTCAGTGTTCTTTGACTAGTCCAGTTTATTGTCAATTCGTATCCCCAGGTACTTGTAATCCTCCACCATGTCCACACTGACCCTTGACAATTGCTTGTGGGACAGCTGATCTCACCATCACTGCTGAGACAAAGCAAGCTTCGACACATTGGAGTATTGTGTACCGTTGTTGGCCTGCACTGCACTGTCTCTGTAACTGTAACACTTTGTTCTGCATTCAGTTATTGTTTTCCCTTGTACCACGGCAATGTACTGATCTGAATGCAGTTTATTGTAGAGCTTGGTTTCAGACCCAGTTTAAAGGGATAAAAGTAATTACCATCTACACTCAGACTTCTACAAATCCTCTCTCCCTCAGACTCCAAGGGAAACATTCCCACCCTCTCCAATCCACCACCTCAGCTAAATTTCCCAGGCTCACTACATCCACGACTTCCTCCCCAGTGCAACCATTCCCTTCTTACAGGCTGGTAACCAAATCTGCACACAACACTCCACCTGTGGCCCAACCCGTGCTTTATAAAGCTGATTCACCAACTCCTTGTTTTGTACACTATGCTCTGAATAGTAAGTCCACAAGGCCATAAGACATAGGAGCAAAAACAGGACATTTGGGCCATCGAGTCTGTTCCACCATTCAATCATGGCTGATCCATTTTCCTTTCCTCAACCCCACTCTGCAGCCTTCTCCCCATAACCTTTGATGCCACATCCAATCAAGAACCTATCAAGCTCTGCCTTAAATACACCCAACAACCTGGTCTCCATAGCTGCCTGTGGTAATAAATTCCACCCCCTAGCTAAAGAAATTTTTCCCCATCTCTGTTTTAAATGGATGCCCCTCTATCCTGAGGCTCTGCCCTCTTGTCCTAGACTTTCCCACCATGGGAAACGTCCTTTCCACGTCTACTCTGTCTAGGCCTTTCAATATTCAAAAGGTTTCAATAAGATCCCCCCTCATCCTTCCGAATTCTAGTGAGTACAAACCTCCTCCTATATAACCCTTTCATTCCTGGAATCATCCTTGTGAACCTCCTCTGAACCCTCTCCAATGCCAGCACATCTTTTCTTAGATGAGGAGCCCAAAACTGTTCACAATACTCAAGGTGAGATCTCACCAGAGCCTTATAAAGCCTCAGCATCACATCCCTGCTCTTGAATTCTAGACCTCTTGAAATGAATGTTAACATGGCATTTGCCTTCCTCACCACTGACTCTACCTGCAAGTTAACCTTCAGGGTGTTCTGCACAAGGACTCTCAAGTCCCCCTGCATCTCAGATTTTTGGATTTTCTCCCCATTTAGAAAATAGTCTGCACATTTATTTCTACTACCAAAGTACATGACCATACATTTTTCAACATTGTATTTCATTTGCCACTTTCTTGCCCATTCTCCTAATCTGTCTAAGTCCTTCTGCATCCTACCTGTTTCCTCAACACTACCTGGCCCTCCACCAATCTTCATATCATCTGCAAACTTGGCAACAAAGCCACCTATTCCATCATCTAAATCATTGATACACAGCATAAAAAGAAGTGGTCCCAACTAAAAAGAAGTGGTCCCAACACCAACCCTTGCGGAACACCGGTCACTGGCAGCCAACCAGAAAAGGATCTCTTTATTCTCACTCTCTGTCTCCTACCAGTCAGCCAAGGCTGTAACCGTGCCAGTAACTCGCCTGTAATGTCATGGGATCCTAACTTGGTAAGCAGTCTCATATGTGGCACCTCGCCAAAGGCCTTCTGAAAGCCCAAATATACAACATCATCGGAATCCCCTTTGTCTATCCTACATGTAATCTCCTCAAAGAATTCCAAAAGGTTTGTCAGCAAGATTTTCCCTTAAGGAAACCATGCTGAGTTTGTACTATCTTGTGCTATGTCAACAAATACTTCATAACCTCATCTTAAAGGTTGACTCCAACATCTTCCTAACCACTGAGGTCAGGCTAACTAGTCTATAATTTCCTTTCTGCTGCCTCCCTCCTTTCTTAAAGAGTGGAGTAACATTTTCAATTTTCCAGTCCTCTGGCACCATGGTGACTTATGTACCCTTAGGTCTTTCAGCTTTTTGAGCACCTTCTCCCTTGTAATAGTAACTAGTAATAGTAAAATACTGCTATGTCTGACTTTACTCTCTCCCTATCACATTTCAAGTTGAACTCAATCATATTGTGATCACTGCCTCCAAAGGGTTCTTTTACCTCAAGCTCCGTAATCCCCTCCGTTCATTATGTAACACCCAGTCCAGTATAGCTGATCCCCAGTAGGCTCAACAACAAACTGCTCTAAAAAGCCACAGTCTCTAATGAACATAGCACAGTACAGGCCCTTCGGCCCACAATGTCGTGCCTGTCTCTTAACCTACTCTGAGATCAATCCAACCCTTACCCCTACATGAAGACCATAAGACATAGGAACAGATTTAGGACATTTGGCCCATCGAGTCTGTTCCATCATTCCATCTTGGCTGATTTGTTATCCCTCGATCTCCCATAAACACTGTAGGAGAACTCTCCATCTCACAGAACACAGAACACAGGACATAGAACATAGAACACAGAACAGTGCAGCACAGTACAGGCCCATAACCTTTTCAAAGATTCAAAGTACATTTACGATCGAAGTATATATCTAGTACACATCCCTGAGGTTCGCCTTCCTACTGACAGCCTTGAAACAAAGAAACACCATGGAACCCATTCCAAGGAAAAAAGCATCACTACCCGCCCCCCCCCAGTGAAAAATAACACATCGCACAAAAGTACAACAAAAAAAAAAGCAAAAACACAGAATATAAAACACAAAATCAAAAGGCCTATTTCAGTTCACCTCAGTGTTCGTTATCTGCCGGCTGACCCTATTCAAAATCGCCCAAAATAGCAACAAAAGTGGGAGTAACCAGAAAAACTGGAAACACATTGAGCATGAATTAGATTTCACGACCCACAAACCACGGTGATTAAACCTTGCTCCAGCACCATCCTCTGACAGCATAGAGGGAGAGAGAAAGAGATCACTTAACCACAGGGACCTTCCCTCAGGATCCTGGACTTTCCTAAGATCAATCTAACCCTTCCCTCCCACATAGCCCTCCATTTTTCTTTCATCCGCGAGCCTTTCTAAAATGTCCGTAATGTACCTGGCTCTACCACCAACCCTGGCAAGTGCTTCAGACTCTCACCACTCTCTATGTAAGAAACCTACTGCTGTGCTCTGTGTTCGACGGTCTCTGTCTCGAGGGATATGGGCCAACCATGGGCAAATGGGACAAACTTCGTTGGATTTAAGAACGCAAACAGAAGGATCGGGTCCTGAATATTCTAAAGGGGGAGGGTGAGCAGCCAGTTGTCTTGGTACATGTTGGTACCAATGACATAGATAGGACAAAGGAGGAGGTCCTGAAGAGAGATTTCCAGGAGTTAGGAAGGAAGCTGAGAAGCAGGACCTCAAGGGTAGTAATCTCGGGATTGCTACCTGTGCCACGTGCTAGCGAGGGCAAGAGTAGTCGGATCAGGCAGATGAATGCCTGGCTGAGAGACTGATGTAGGGTGCAGGGCTTCAGATTCTTGGATAATTGGGATCTCTTCTGGGGGAAGTATGACCTGTTCAAAAAGGACAGGTTACACCTGAACCCGAAGGGGACCAACATCCTGGCGGGAAAGTATAATAGGGCTGTTAGGGAGGGTTTAAACTAATTTGGCAGGGGGCTGGGAACCGGAATGATAGAGCAGAGGAAGGGGAAAACAGAAATAAATCTAAGATAGTGAGCAGTAAAGATGTCAGGAAAGACAGGCGGGTGATGGGGCAAATGTGTAGCCATTGGGATGAGTTGCAGTGCAATAAAGTTGCAGAGAAATCAAAGCAAAAAGTACCAAACACTGGTCTTAAGATGTTGTACTTAAATGCACACAGCATAAGGAATAAGGTGGATGATCTTGTTGTACAGCTACAGATTGGCAGGTATGATATTGTGGCCATCACTGAGACCTGGCTAAAGGATGCATGTCTCTGGGAGGTGAACGTCCAAGGATACACGGTGTATCGGAAGGATAGGAAGGTAGGCAGAGGGGGAGGTGTGGCTTTATTGGTAAGAAATGATATTAAATCATTAGAAAGAGGTGATATAGGATTGGAAGGTGCAGAATCTTTATGGGTTGAGCTAAGGAATAGCAGGGGTAAAAGGACCCTGATGGCAGTTATTTATAGGCCTCCAAACAGCTGCAGGGACGTGGACTACAAATTACAACTGGAAATAGAAAAGGCTTGTCAGAAGGGCAGTGTTATGATAATTGTGGGGGATTTTAACATGCGAGTAGATTGGAAAAATCAGGTCGGCACTGGATCTCAAGAGAGAGAATTTGTAGAATGTCTGCGAGATGGCTTTTTAGAACAGCTTGTTGTTGAGACCACTAGGGGATCGGCTGTACTGGATTGGGTATTGTGTAATGAACCGGAGGTGATTGGAGAGATTGAGGTGAAGGAACCCTTAGGAGACAGTGATCATAACATGATTGAGTTCACTGTGAAATTAGAAAAAGAGAAGCCGAAATCTGATGTGTCGGTGTTTCAGTGGAGTAAAGGAAACTACAGTGGCATGAGAGAGGAACTGGCCAAAGTTGACTGGAAAGGGACACTGGCGGGAAAGACAGCAGAGCAGCAGTGGCTGGAGTTTATGTGAGAAATGAGGAATGTGCAAGACAGGTATATTCCAAAAAAGAAGAGATTTTCGAGTGGAAAAAGGATGCAACCGTGGTTGACAAGAGAAGTCAAAGCCAAAGTTAGAGCTAAGGAGAGGGCATACAAGGAAGCAAAAATTAGTGGGAAGACAGAGGATTGGGAAGTTTTTAAAACCTTACAAAAGGAAACCAAGAAGGTCATTAAGAGAGAAAAGATTAACTATGAAAGGAAACTAGCAAATAATATCAAAGAAGATACTAAAAGCTTTTTCAAGTATATAAAGAGTAAAAGACAGGTGAGAGTAGATAAAGGACCGATAGAAAATGATACTGGAGAAATTGTAATGGGAGATGAGGAGATGGCAGAGGAACTGAACAAGTATTTTGCATCAGTCTTCACTGAGGAAGACAGCAGGATACCGGACACTCAAGGGTGGCAGGGAAGAGAAGTGTGCGCAGTCACAATTATGACAGAGAAAGGACTCAGGAAGCTGAATAGGCTAAAGGTCGATAAATCTCCTGGACCAGATGGAATGCACCCTCGTGTTCTGAAGGAAGTAGCTGTGGAGATTGCGGAGGCATTAGCGATGATTTTTCAAAAGTCGATAGATTCTGGCATGGTTTCGGAAGACTGGAAGATTGCAAATATCACTTCGCTATTTAAGAAGGGGGCAAGGAAGCCAAAAGGAAATTATAGACCTGTTAGCTTGACGTCAGTGGTTGGGAAGTTGTTGGAGTCGATTGTCAAGGATGAGGTTACAGAGTACCTGGAGGCATATGACAAGATAGGCAGAACTCAGCATGGATTCCTTAAAGGAAAATCCTGCCTGACAAACCTATTACAATTTTTTGAGGAAATTACCAGTAGGCTAGACAAGGGAGATGCAGTGTATGTTGTATATTTGGATTTTCAGAAGGCCTTTGACAAGGTGCCACACATGAGGCTGCTTATCAAGATAAGAGCCCATGGAATTACAGGAGAGTTACATACGTGGATAGAGCGTTGGCTGATTGGCAGGAAACAGAGAGTGGGAATAAAGGGATCCTATTCTGGTTGGCTGCCAGTTACCAGTGGTGTTCCGCAGGGATCAGTGTTGGGGCCGCTTCTTTTTACATTGTACATCAACGATTTGGATTATGGAATAGATGGCTTTGTGGCTAAGTTTGCTGACGATACGAAGATAGATGGAGGGGCCGGTAGTGCTGAGGAAACGGAGAGTCTGCAGAGAGACTTGGATAGATTGGAAGAATGGGCAGAGAAGTGGCAAATGAAGTACAATGTTGCAAAGTGTATGGTTATGCACTTTGGCAGAAAAAATAAACCGGCAGACTATTATTTAAATGGGATAAGAATTCAAAGTTCTGAGATGCAACGGGACTTGGGAGTCCTCGTACAGGATTCCCTTAAGGTTAACCTCCAGGTTGAGTCGGTAGTGAAGAAGGCGAATGCAATGTTGGCATTCATTTCTAGAGGAATAGAGTATAGGAGCAGGGATGTGATGTTGAGGCTCTATAAGGCGCTGGTGAGACCTCACTTGGAGTACTGTGGGCAGTTTTGGTCTCCTTATTTAAGAAAGGATGTGCGGACGTTGGAGAGGGTTCAGAGAAGATTCACTAGAATGATTTCGGGAATGAGAGGGTTAGCATATGAGGAACGTTTGTCCGCTCTTGGACTGTATTCCTTGGAGTTTAGAAGAATGAGGGGAGACCTCATGGAAACATTTCAAATGTTAAAAGGCATGGACAGAGTGGATGTGGCAAAGTTGTTTCCCATGATGGGGGAGTCTAGTATGAGAGGGCATGACTTAAGGATTGAAGGGCGCCCTTTCAGAACAGAAATGCGAAAAAATTTTTTTAGTCAGAGGGTGGTGAATCTATGGAATTTGTTGCCACGGGCAGCAGTGGAGTCCAAGTCATTAGGTGTATTTAAGGCAGAGATTGATAGGTATCTGAGTAGCCAGGGCATCAAAGGTTATGGTGAGAAGGCGGGGCAGTGGGACTAAATAGGATAAAATGGATCAGCTCATGATAAAATGGCGGAGCAGACTCGATGGGCCAAATGGCCTACTTCTGCTCCTTTGTCTTATGGTCTTATGGTCTTATGGAAATCTGCAGATGCTGGAATTTCAAGCAACAGACATAAAAGTTGCTGGTGAACGCAGCAGGCCAGGCAGCATCTCTAGGAAGAGATACAGTCGACGTTTCGGGCCGAGACCCTACGTCAAGAGCTTGGTTGGATATCTTGTTCAGCATTGACCAGTTGGGCCGAATGGCCTGTTTCTGTGCTGTGTGTAGGAAAACATCCTTCTCTTCTGTCCTCACAAATTCCCTGCACTTGTCCAGCCCTGGGAGCTGGATACTTGTCGAACCGCCCATGTAGTTTCATCAGACTGTTCTTCCCACGCCAGCTTCGGAAAACTTATCATCTCAGGGCGTGTCCTGATGAATTTTTACACGGCCATCATTGGGAGTGTTGTGGCCATCTCTATCACCATTTGGTTTCCTGCCAACTCCTCCGTCCTCTCCAAGTCCAGGTTGTAGAGAGTGGTCCACTAGGTGGCGAAGATCATTGGCTGTCAGCGACTGACATTAGACGACCTGTTCGTCACCAGAGCAAAGAAAAGAGCTGGAAAAATTGCAGCTGACTCCACCCACCCCAGCAGTCACGAACTGACCAAGTTGCCATCAGGGAGACACTACAAGACATCCCCACTAGATGACAACACGTCATCTCTGAAGCTTCTTTCCTGTTACTATTGAGCTACTCAGCAAAACTCACTCAAGTGCAATGCCCCAGCTGTCCTTGCACAACATTCCTTAAATGGTCTTTCCTGCTCTCCTTGTTCTGTTATAATTAGAGTCTGTTCATATGTTCATGTTTATTTACATTTGTTTATTGACATTTGCACGTGACCATTCTGCTAATTGTTGATTACTCATGGCTGTTTGCATTATTGTCTTGTAAATCATTTGTTGCTATAGTGTGTCCTGTTATGGTATTGCCCTGTGTTGTATGCTTGGCACCAAACCACAATCAATTCTGGTATGTTTCCAGTGAAACCTATTGAGTGGTGAAAGGCCTTGACAGAGTGGATGTGGAGAGGATGTTTCCTGTGGTGGAAGAGTCTAGGACCAGAGGATGTAGCCTCAGAATAGAGTTATGTCCATTTAGGACTGAAATGAGAAGGGATTTCTTTAGCCACAGGCAGCTGTGGAGGCCAAGTCTTCATGATTATTTAAGGCAGAGGTTGACAGATTCTGGATTGGTCAGGGCATGAAGTGATATGGAGGGAAAGCAGGAGATGGGGCTGAGGGGAAAGTTGGATCGGCCATGATGAAATGGCAGAGCAGACTCGATGGGCCAAATGGCCTCATTCTGCCCCTATATCTTATGGTTTTATGGTTTCATATACTGGCAATAAAGTGATTCTGATTCAGAATTGTGGTTCTCTAATTTCTCACGTCCATTGACTTTGTAAGACACGGCAGCACAAGGTCAGCGACCTGATGAATTGCTGCAGGAACAACTGTTCAGACTGATGCTTCCTGTTCTGGGTTCACACCGTGCCTCGGTGTCACAAGCTAACCTGCGACCTCTCTTTCCAAAGGTTCAAGTTCAAGGTCAGTTTATTGTCATTCAAACGTACACAGGTACACCGTCAAAGGAAACAACCTTCCCCCAGACCAAGGTGCACAGCACAGTAAGTATAACTCACGCACAACATATAAAATAACAATCCCACGAATAAATTAACAGAGAATAGGGTGCATTTGCAACACTAGTTAAAAAGGAATCAGTATAACGCCACAGGCACTTCATGCTCGATGAGACCTGATGGTGACAGTGAGTTCAGTATCTCACTGCCTGGAGGAAGAATCTGTTTTCCATCCCAGCAGTTCTTGTCCTAATGTTAAAGTACCTCCTACCTGATAGAAACATAGAAACACAGAAAACCTACAGCACAATACAGGCCCTTTGGCCCACAAAGCTGTGCCGAACATGTCCTTACCTGAGAAATTACCTAGGCTTACCTATAGCCCTCTATTTTTCTAAGCTCCATGAACCTATCCAGGAGTCTCTTAAAGGACCCTATCATATCCACCTCCATTACCTTCGCCGGCAGCCCATTCCACGCATTCACCACTCTCTGTGTAAAAAAACTTACCCCTGACATCTCCTTTGTACCTGCTTCCAAGCACCATAAAACTGTGCCCTCTCGTGTTAGACATTTCAGCCCTGGGAAAAAGCCTCTGACAATCCACACGATCAATGCCTCTCATCATCTTATACACCTCTATCAGGTCACCTCTCATCCTCTGTCGCTCCAAGGAGAAAAGGCCAAGTTCACTCAACCTATTCTCATAAGGCATGCTCCCCAATCCAGGCAACATCCTTGTAAATCTCCTCTGCACCCTTTCTATAGTTTCCACATCCTTCCTGTAGTGAGGTGACCAGAACTGAGCACAGTACTCCAAGTGGGGTCTGACCAGGGTCCTACATAACTGTAACATTACCTCTCGGCTCCTAAACTCAATCCCACAATTGATGAAGGCCAATGTGACCCCAAGATCCCTGATCCTTCACACTGCCAAGCATCTTACCATTAATATTATATTCTGTCATCATATTTGACCTACCAAAATGAACCACTTCACACTTATCTGGGTTGAACTCCATCTGCCACTTCTCAGCCCAGTTTTGCATCCTATTAATGTCCTGCTGTAACCTCTGACAGCCCTCCGCACTATCCACAACACCCCAAACCTTTGTGTCATCAGCAAATTTACTAACCCATCCCTCCACTTCCTCATCCAGATCATTTATAAACATCACGAAGAGAAGGGGTCCCAGAACAGATCCCTGAGGCAGACCACTGGTCACCAACCTCCATGCAGATTACGATCCGTCTACAACCACTCTTTGTCTTCTGTGGGCAAGTCAGTTCTGGATCCACAAAGCAATATCCCCTTGGATCCCATGCCTCCTTACTTTCTCAACAAGCCTTACATGGGGTACCTTATCAAATGCCTTGCTGAAATCCATATACACTACATCCAGTGCTCTACCTTCATCAATTTGTTTAGTCACATCCTCAAAAAATCCAATCAGGCTCATAACGCACAACCTGCCTTTGACAAAGCCATGCTGACTATTCCTAATCATACTACGCCTCTCCAAATGTCCGTAAATCCTGCCTCTCCATCAACTTACCAACCACTGAAGAAAGACTCGCTGGTCTATAATTTTCCGGGCTATCTCTGCTCCCTTTCTTGAATAAAGGAACAATATCCGCAACCTTCCAATCCTCTGGAACCTCTCCTGTCCCCATTGATGATGCAAAGATCATCGCCAGAGGCTCAGCAATCTCCTCCCTCGCCTCCCACAGTAGCCTGGGGTATGTCTCATCCGGTCCTGGTGACATAACCAACTTGACGCTTTCCGAAACCTCCAGCACATCCTCTTTCTTAATATCTACATGATCAAGCTCTTCAGTCCACTGTAAGTCATCACTACAATCACCCAGATCCATTTCCATAGTGAATACTGAAGCAAAGTATTCATTAAGTATCTCTGCTATCTCCTTCGGTTCCATGCACACTTTTCCACTGTCACACTTGATTGGTCCTATTCTCTCATGTCTTATCCTCTTGCTCTTCACATACTTGTAGAATGTCTTGGAGTTTTCCTGAATCCTGTCTGCCAAGGCCTTCTCATGGCCCCTTCTGGCTCTCCTAATTTATTTCTTAAGTTCCTTCCTGCTAGATGTATAATCTTCTAGATCTCTATCATTACCTAGTTTTCTGAACCTTTCATAAGCTCTTCTTTTCTTCCTGACTAGATTTACAACAGCCTTTGTACACCACAGTTCCTCTACCCTACCATCCTTTCCCTGTCTCATTGGAACATACCTATGCAGAACTCCAGGCCAATATCCCCCGAACATTTGCCTCATTTCTTCCATACGTTTCCCTGAGAACATCTGTTTCCAATTTATGCTTCCAAGTTCCTGCCGGATAGCCTCATATTTCCCCTTACTCCAATTAAACGCTTTCCTAACTTGTCCCTCTCCAAAGACATGGTAAAGGAGATAGAATTGTGATCACTATCTCCAAAATGCTCTCCCACTGAGAGATCTGACACCTGACTAGGTTCATTTCCCAATACCAGAGCAAGTACAGCCTCTCCTCTTGTAGGCTTATTGCATCAAGAAACCTTCCTGAACACACCTAACAAACTCCACCCCATCTAAACCCCTCGCTCTAGGGAGATGCCAATCGATGTTTGGGAAATTAATATCTCCCACCACAACAACCCTGTTATTATTGCTCTTTTCTAGAATCTGTCTCCCTATCTGCTCCTCAATGTCCCTGTTTCTATTGAGTGGTCTATAGAAAACACCCAGTGGAGTTATTGACTCCTTCCTGTTTCTAACTTCCACCCACAGAGACCCCGTAGACAATCCCTCCATGACCTCCTCCTTTTCTGCAGCCGTGACACTATCTCTGATCAACAGTGCCACACCCCCACCTCTTTTGCCTCTGATGGTAGGGGGTCAGAGAGGCTGTTGGACCAGCAAACTGCAGGCCAGTAAAGCAACAAACTCCACCTCCATTCAAGTAGGGGGGCACAGTAGTGTGGTGGTTAGCACAACAATCTACTGTGCCAGCACCCTGGGTTCAATTCTCGCTGAGGTATGTAAGGAGTTGGTATGGTCTCCCCGTGACTGTGTGGTTTCTCTCTGGTTGCTCCACTTTCCAGAGACATGCAGATTTTGGGTCAGTGAGTTGTGGGCATGCTGTGTTGGCAACACCTATGGGCTGCCCCCAGCACATCCTGGGGATATATTGGCATTGACCCTTGTGGGCTGCCCCCAGCACATCCTCGGGATATATTGGCATTGGCACCTATGATACATTTCACAGTATGTTTTGATGTTTCCATGTACTTATAACAAATAATTTAATATTTAATCTCTTTAATCTGCTTAATGCAACTGTCTGCTGACTGAGTGCTCAAATGTGATGTTGGAAATTAGGGCTCTAATTAACATGTGTGAGTATCAGGACTGGGAGTCTGACTCCACTCCCAAGGCACGAGTTTCATTCAGTGTCACATCACAGAATCATCTCCTCAAAGTATTCAGAGCCTTCAAATCTCATAAATCCTCCCTATTGCATTTACAACATTCTTCTGTCTCGCATCGTAAAACATAAAAGGAGCCACTTGTCCATGCTGTCTGTCGAAGCAACATCAACAACCATCATTATCCATCACCAAGGACTCTCACCACCCAGGACCTGCCCCCTCCTCATTGCTACCATCGGGGAGGAGGTGCAGGAGCCGGAAGACAAACACTCAATGCTTCAGAAACAGCTTCTTCCCTGCCACCAGTGGATTTCTGAATGGTACAGGAAGCCACGAACACTACCACAATGCTTTGCTCTGTATTATATATACTGTACCTCACTATTATATATACATAATCACAAAGACACACACACACACACACACACACACACACACAGTACTTTGCAAAAGTCTTAGACACAACAGAATCAACAAACTCATTCGTAAGGCTAGTGATGTTGTGGGGATGGAACTGGACTCTCTGACGGTGGTGTCTGAAAAGAGGATGCTGTCCAAGTTGCATGCCATCTTGGTCAATGTCTCCCATCCACTACATAATGTACTGGGTGGGCACAGGAGTACATTCAGCCAGAGGCTCATTCCTCCGAGATGCAACACAGAGCGTCATAGGAAGTCATTCCTGCCTGTGGCCATCAAACTTTACAACTCCTCCCTTGGAGGGTCAGACACCCTGAGCCAATAGGCTGGTCCTGGACTTACTTCATAATTTACTGGCATAATTTACATATTACTATTCAAATATTTATGGTTCTATTACTATTTATTATTTATCGTGCAACTGTAATGAAAACCAATTTCCCCCGGGATCAATAAAGTATGACTATGACTATAGCTAGATGCCTAAGACATTTACACAGTACTGTATTTGACAGTGTGGAGCGGAGAGCAAATTTGTAAGTCTGATGGGAGCGAAGGATGCTGGACATGGCGGGGATTGAGCACTGCTGGAGAGTGGCAGAGAAGGAGTGCCAGGGGCAAGGGGTGGCAAGGGTTCAGAGCCAACTCTGAGACACCAGGGAAGGTGATTTGATTCCAGACAATTGGTTTATTGATCATTACAGAAAGTTGCTCCCTTCCCCTTTTCCCAACCACGATTTCCCTCTCCTGCCCCCTTCCCACTCTCAGTCCACAACAGAGACCCGTATCAGAATCAGGTTTATCATCACTCACATATGCCATGAATTTTTTTTTTTCATGGCAGCAGTATAGTGTGATACATAAAATTACTACAGGACTGTGCAGAAGTCTTGGGCACCCTGTCTATATATGTATATGTACCCAAGACTTTTGGAGAGTGCTGTGTGTATACAGTATATGTATGTTCCATATTTTTCATTTATGAAAAACTATACACGAAGACTGACAAACAATTTACGTGCAAGAGAAGAGAAACTGTGCAAGTTGTGTATCTAGATCTCGGTCTTGATGGTGAGAGCTCAGTTGGTCTGTGTTGGCAGTAACATCTCGAGCTCCACCACACTGAGCACTGGTGCCCCCAGGGCAGTGTGCTCAGCCCTCTCCTGACTCATAACTACGCTGTCAGATCCAGCTCAAACAGAATCACCAAGTTCGTTGACGACACCACAGTGGCTGGCCTCACCAACTGCGGTGTCGAGACAGGGTACAGAGAGGAAGCAGGGTGGCTGGAGAATTGTCCAAGCACAACAACTTGAGTCCCAACACGGTCAAAATTAAAGGGACGATTGTGAACGTCAGGAAGCTGCAGGCTGTCCACTCCTCGCTGCACATTAATGAGCCCCAGGTTCCTTGGCATGCACATCACCTCAAGGCCACCTCCAGAGCCACAAAACAAATTTCACAATATTTGCCAATGGTAATAAATCAAAATGCCATATCCCTTTGAACCACATCACTTCCAGTATAAAATTCCATCATGTTAA
Source organism: Mobula birostris (assembly GCF_030028105.1). NCBI lineage: Eukaryota > Metazoa > Chordata > Chondrichthyes > Myliobatiformes > Myliobatidae > Mobula > Mobula birostris. Next base: position 3,287,960 of record NC_092385.1, read on the forward strand.
CATTATCAACTACCTTTCCTCATTAGCCACTCCCTGGCTGGTTGTTCAATATATTGATCCTAGAACTACCCCTAACACAAACCCACACGATAATCGCTAATTGGTCTTATCCACTCTGCACCTCAAGTAAAGTCCACATAATTGTATAATTACATCTGATATACTGTCTGTTCCTCTAATTTCCTGCTTTATGCCACACCTAATATTAAAGCATAAGTCCAAGGTGCAGAAACAGGCCATTCAGCCCATCAAGTCTGCTCCACCATTCAATCACAGCTGACTTATTTTTTCTCTTAAACCCATTCTCCTGCCTTCTCGCCATAACCTTCAATGTCGCAGAGGTGTAGTTCAGTTCTGGTGCCATTCTGTAAGGCATTTCTCTATGTCCTCCCCGTAGGGTGGGTGAGTTTCCCCCAGCTGCTCCAGTTTCCTCCCACAGTCCAAAGATGTTCCAGGCAGGGGGTCATTGTAACCAGCCCCAGGATTAGGTTGGGGGTAATCGGAGTTGTGGGTTCCGTGGGGCAGTGGGGCTCAATGGTCCAGAAGGCCAACTCCATGCCGTATCGCTAAATAAATACATAAAATTATCAAGAACCTATCAGCCTCCACTTTCAAATCACCCAATGACTTGACCTCCACAGCCGTCTGTGGCAATGAATCCTCCCTCACCTCAAGTAATTTCTCCTCAACAGGATGTCCTTCTATTCTGAGGCTGTGCCCTCTGGTCCTGGACTCCCCCACTATAGGAAACATCCTCTCCATGTCCACTCTATCCAGGCCTTTCAACATTCAGCAGGTTTCAAGGAGCTCCCCAATTCCAGCAAGTATACATCCAGAGCCATCAGATGTTCCTCATACATTAACTCTTTCATTCCAGGAATCATTCTCGTGAAGCTCCTCCTGACCCTCAGCCTGCCCCTTCCTAAAATCCACAGTCATCTCTTTTGTCTTGTCCGTGTTGGGATTAAATTGTGCTTGGACAATTCTCCAGCCACTTTGCCTCCTCTCTGTACACCGTCTCATTGTTGTTGGTGAGGCCAAAACCTATGGTGTCGTCAGCGAACTTGGTGATTCTGTTTGAGCTGGATCTGACAGCGTAGTTATGAGTCAGCAGATGGCTGAGCACACTGCCCTGGGGGCACCAGTGCTCAGCGTGGTGGAGCTCGAGATGTTACTGCCAACACAGACCAACTGAGCTCTCACCATCAAGAAGTCCAAGATCCAGTTACACAATTTTCGCGGTTTCCTTTCGCGCATTGGTTGTGTGTCCATCTTTGTTTGTGTGTAGTTTTTCATGAGTCCTATTGTATTTCTTTATTTTCCTGTAAACGTTTGCAAGAAGATGAATCTCAGGGTAGTACATGTCGACAAATGCAGCACATATTTTGATAATAAATTTCATTTGACGTTGATAAATCTCTGTAGATGAACGAGCTTCTTTCACCTCTGACTCAGGGTCTCCCACCTGAAACAGTGACTCCTTTCTCCTTCCCCACAGATGCTGCCTGACCTGCTGAGTGTTTCCAACCTCCCATGCCAAATGGTGATGAACTCCAGGCTGCTGACTATAACACAGCAGGAATTCGAAACACTCTTGTTGAAAGGTATCAGTTTCAGCCTGCACTTCACATTGAGAGATCTTGTCTCTGACACTTTTCCAAACGGGTGCTTCACTCCGTCTTTTTTCTTGGAAGGAGGTCTCTCTGCCAACAGCGTGCTCGACAAATTTGGAAATTCCTTACAGCTCCCTGGCAGTCCATTACCAGGATGTGCTGAAGGCTGTGATTCATTTCAATGCCTCTCTGCCACAGTAATGTCAGACTTGCAATTAGATCATAATAAGAAATCTATGCGTTAACTCAGAGCCAGGACCAGAATAAAATCAGGCTTATTATCACTGACATATGTTGTACAATTATTTTTGCCCCGAAGTAAGATGTGAAATTACTGTAAGTTACAAAACTAATAAATCATGCAAAAGAGAAACAGGGAGGGATTGTTTATTGTTCATGGAAATGTCAGAAATCTGCTGGCAGAGGTGTCCAAGGTTCAAGGTGAATTTATTATATGTCACCATATACAACTCTGAGAATCATTGAATAGGTTGTCGTAAAACTCATTCCATGTTCCTGCCTGCCTCCCCGGGACTTCAAACTCCTGGGTGTCAACGTCCCTGAGGATCTGTCTTGGGCCCAGCATACCGATGCAGTTACAAAGAAGACACAACAGCAGCTGTATTCCATTCGCACTTCGAGGAGATTTGCTATGTTGCAAATCTGTACAGACGTACCATGGAGAGCATTCTGACTGGTTCATTACCGTCTGAAACGGGAGGGGCTGCTGTGCAGGGTGAGGAGAAGCTGCAGGCCCATCACACACACTAGTCTTCCCACCGCTGAGGAGATCTTCACTCATTCATTCACTACCTGAGCATTTATAAATGACACAGCCTGGAGACGTCTTAAAATGCCTCAAAAAGGCCGCATCCAACACGAAATGCCATCACCATCTGGTACAAGCCCTCTTCTCATTGCTACCATCTGGGAGGTACATGAGACTGAAGAGAAACACTCGATGTTCTCGGAACAGTTCCTTCCCCTCCGCCATCACATTTCTGAACGAACGCTACCTCACGATTTTGCTGTCCTTTGGCACCACTTGTTTATTTCTGATAGTAACTCACAGTGAATGTGTACGTAGTGCACCGTACTGTTGCCACAAAACACAGGGGGTGGACAGTGGCGTAGTGGGTGGCACATCGCTTTGTAGTACCAGCGGCCCGGGTTCAATTCCTGCCAGTCTCTGTAAAAGGTTTGTACGTTCTCTCCGTGACTGCGTGGGTTTCCTCCAGCTGCTCCGGTTTCCTCCCACAGTCCAAAGACGTACGTGTTGGTGGGTTAATTGGTCATTGTAAACTGTCCTGTGACTAGGCTAAAGTTGAATTGGGGGTTGCTGGGCAGGCCGAAAAGGCCCTGGTCTGCACCGTATCACAGTGAGACAATAAATAAATCACATGTCCTGACATCTGTCAGTGACAACATCCGACATTCGAACCCGATCCCAGTCTCCGTGCCAGCGTGATCCCCTCCTGCCCGTGAGTCCTTGGTCACATCATCACTGCTGCAAGTGGTTCCTTAGTGAGGGGGTGTGTTATCCTGCAGCCCACCCAGGCAGCGACAGAATAGAGGGACACCATTTACAGCAGAGGTGAGGAGGAATTTCTTTGGCCAGAGGGTGGTGAATCTGTGGAATTCACTGCCACTGACAGCTGTGGAGGCCAAGTCATTGGGTATAATTAAAGTGGAGGTTGATAGGGTCTTGATTAGTAAGAGTGCCAAAGGTTACAGGGATAAGCCAGGAGAATAGGATTGACAGCGAAAATGAATTGGCACGATCGAGTGGCAGAGCAGACATGATGTCCTGAGCGGCCTCTGTCTCTGCCCCTATGTCTTGGAGTTGTAACGATTACTTTTCCCACACATCCATCCTCGCCCTTGCTCACCTGGATCCACCCGTCACCTCCCAGCCTTTGTCCCTATTCCTATTCTCCCCTCCTCCATCTGCCTACCTTCCCTCCTCACCTGGATCCACCCATATAACAAATACAGCACAGAAACAGGCCATCTCGGCCCTTCTAGTCCGTGCTAAACACTTACTCTCACCTAGTCCCACCGACCTGCACTCAGCCCATAACCCTCCATTCCTTTCCTGTCCATATACCTATCCAATTTTACTTTAAACGACAACATTGAACCTGCCTCAACCACTTCTGCTGGAAGCTCGTTCCACACAGCTACCACTCTCTGAGTAAAGAAGTTCCCCATCATGGTACCCCTAAACTTTTGCCCCCTAACTCTCAACTCATGTCCTCTTGTTTGAATCTCCCCTACTCTCAATGGAAAAAGCCTATCCACATCAACTCTGTCTATCCCCCTCATAATTTTAAGTACCTCTATCAAGTCCCCCCTCAACCTTCTACGCTCCAAAGATAAAGACCTAACTTGTTCAACCTTTCTCTGTAACTTTTTCCTCACCTGGATCCACCCATCACCTCCCAGCCTCTGTCCCTATTCCCACTCTCTCCTCTTCCATCTGCCTACCTTCCTTCCTCACCTGGAGCCACCCATCACCTCCCAGCCTCTGTCCCTATTCCCACTCTCCCCTCTTCCATCTGCCTACCTTCCTTCCTCACCTGGAGCCACCCATCACCTCCCAGCCTCTGTCCCTATTCCCACTCTCCCCTGCTCCATCTGCCTACCTTCCTTCCTCACCTGGAGCCACCCATCACCTCCCAGCCTCCGTCCCTATTTCCACTCTTCCCCCCCCTCCATCTGCCTATCACCCTCCCCCACCCCTGCCCTTGTTACTTCTGTACCTTCAGAACTAAACGTCGACTGCCCAGTGGCACTGACACCAGTCATTATGAAGTGCTTTGATAGATTGATAGATAGATATACTTTATTGATCCCAAGGAAAATTGGGTTTCGTTACAGCCTCACCAACCAAGAATAGAGCATAAATATAGCAATGCAAAAACCACAAACAATCAAACAGAATACGCAAACTATGCCAGATGGAAATAAGTCCAGGACCAGCCTATTGGCTCAGGGTGTCTGACCCTCCATGGGAGGAGCTGCAAAGCTCGATGGCCACAGGCAGGAACAACCTCCCGTGACACCCAGTGTTGTATCTCGGTGGAATATGGCCGGGGTCCAACAGCTGAACATCTCAAAACCCCCATTGCTGCCATATTGGGCGCTCGCCAATAATCAGCAACAGAGCGGCTCTGCAATAGATGCCAAAGCATCTGTCATGTACCTGGCCCTCACACACCTCGAAAACAAGGACACTTAGGTCAGAAAGTTGTTTCTGGATTTCAGGATTGTTTGCTAAACCCGCTGCTGTGCACTCTGTTCACGCACGACTGCATGGCCAGACTCCTGAGCAAATACATTGTCAGGTTCACCGAAGACAGGACATTGGTGGGGTTCATCGCCAACTATAATGAGGCAGCCCTCAGAGAGGAGGTGGGGAAGCCAGAGTTCGAGGCCTGGTGCCAGGAAAATAACCTCTTCCTCAATGTCAGCAAGACAAAGGGGATCGTTATCGACTTCAGGAGAACTCAAGTCACCCACACACCTGTTTACATCAGCAGTTTCAAACGCCAGTGAGTGAGTTTGGTCACCGACCCACATGAAAGATATCAGAAAGATCGAAAGAACACAAAGAAAATTTACAAGGATGTTGCAGGTTCCTGAGGAACTGAGCTGTAGGAGAAAGCTGAATAAGACAGGAGCACAGGGGAATGCTAATTTGTTTGCTATTATAGCCTGGAATGTCAGAGGTCAGAGTTCAGAGTTCCAGCATCATCTGTAAGCAAGTTTCTACGTTCCTTCTCCTATGCATGTAGGTTTTCTCTTGATGCTCCGGTTTCCTCCCACAGGCCAAAGATGGAGTTAGTAGGTTAGCTGGTTATTGTAAATTGTCCTGGGAAGGGTGAAGGGGATCTGTTCCATGGTGTATCTCTACATTCGCATAAAATAAAACTGGCAGGAATATAGACAGGGTAAATGCAAGCAGGCTTTTTCCAAGGAGGTTGGATGAGTCCAGAACTAGGGGTCTAAGGTTATGGGTGAAAGGTGAAATGTTTAAGGGGAACCTGAGGGGGAACTTCTTCACTCAGAGGGTGGTGAGAGTGTTGGACGAGCTGCCTGTGGAAGTGGCGGATGTGGGTTTGATTGCAACATTTTGAGATGTTTGGGTAGGTACATGGACGGGAGGGGTGTGGAGGGTTATCGTCCCAGTGTAGCTCGATGGGAACAGGCAGAATAACGAGGCTGAGTGAGCTGAAAGGCCAGTTCCCCTGCTGCAGTCCTCGGGCTCGACAATGTCCCATTGCAACACATTTCTACGCTTTCCACAACGCCGCCAACCTTTGTTTCATCCAGAAGAGAAACAAGAGTCAATGTCTGAGGTCAAAGACCCTTCGTCAACAGTTGGGAAGGAGACTGAAGGGAGGGTGGGCCAGAGTGTCCATCAGGATAAAAGCAGGGCAGCCCTAGGGCTGGGGCTGCTCTGAATGCGAAAGAGAGCTGTGAGAGACAGACTGAAGGATGCAGGAGTTGTGAAATGCGGAGCAGGGAGACGTGCCCGTGCTCAGGCAGGGAACACCCTCACTGCCAGTGGAGAATACAGAGAGGTGGAAGGTGGAGCTGTTGAAAGTTGCAGGTTGACAGGGCAGTGAATACAATATTGACCTGCTGCTCTTCATCACCGAGGACACACACTCAGTGGCCACTTTATTATGTAGCTCCTGTACCTAATGAAGTGGCCACAGTGGACATGCTTGGACCTCTGTTGTTGTAGACCATCCTCTTCAAGGTTTGACATGTTGTGGGTTCAGAGAAGCTCTACTGCACACCACTGTTGTAACGTGTGGTTGTTTTGAGTCACTGTCGCCTTCCTGTCAGCTTGAACCAGTCTGACCATTCTCCTCTGACCTCTCTCATTAACAAAATGTTTTCACCCACAGAACTGCCACTCACTGGATGCTTTTTTTGGGGGTTTTTTTTGCACCATTCTCTGTGAACTCTAGAGATTGTTGTGTGTGAAACCCTCAGGAGATCAATAGCTTCTGAGATACTTAAACCACCCTGTCTGGCACCAACAATCAAGGTGACTTAGATCTTATTCCTTCCCCATTCTGATGTTTGGTTTGAACAACTGAACCTCTTGACCATGTCTGCGTGCTTTCATACATTGAGTTGCTGCCACATGATTAACTGATTGGATATTTGCATTAACGGGCAGATATGCACATCCAAAGGTTCAAAGATTCATTAATCAAGGTATACAACTCTGAAATTCTTCTTCTCCAGATAGCCACAAAACTAAGAAAGAAACGAATGGCAGCAGGATCTTTAACCCCCAAATACCCCCTCCCCACACAAAAAAAATGAACAATAATGGACAGGCAAATTGACACCCAAATCCCCCTCCCCTACACAAAAAAAGAGGAAGATTGGGTGAAAAACACAGAATATAAAGAGCTATAAGACTGGGGAAAAAAATGTCCATAGTCCAAGTGCATATCCAAAATGCAGAAAACTTGGGTAACGTTCTCCGGGCAAGGCGGCAGGTTCTCCCATCTCCGGCAGCAGAGCGATCAAAAGACAGACAGCTGGGACTGACCTTCCGCATTTGCCTCAAAAGTTTCAATCTCCCTCATCACTTTATTGGCAAAATGGAGTCGAACATCAGCTCGCGCCCCATCCATCACCCTTCTCACTACGAAGTTCGTGCACGCTGCCTCTGTCTCCCGGAAATCTCTCAGAGTCTGCAGAGAGCACTAAAACACCCAAACAATCTCCAAACTGCAGATCACAGGCACCAACAGTTCCAGATTCACATTCAAGACATAACGGAAGTGAAGTATATGTTTTCATGGTCTATCCAGATGATGTCGACAGTGGGAGCATTGTACGCCAGCACCATCTTGACTGGAGGTGTGGACGTGTACCTAATAAAGTGGCCTCTGGGTGTATAGGTGTTGGCTTAAAACGTTGCATTGTGTAAGTCATTGGTGAGGTCACTCTTGGAGTGTATACAATGAGAGTCACCCTGTTACAGGAAAAGTGTGGTTCAACTGGAAAGGTACAGAAAAGGTTTAAAAGTACATTACATGGGGTAATGATGGAAGTGTTGTTGGCAGAATCTCCGATGTTGATGATGAGGTATTGAGCAATGAGATTGCTTGCCTGGTTGAGTGTCATTGCAAAAACAACCTTGCACTCAATGTCAGGCAGATCAAGGAATTGACTGAGGATACTCCAGTCCTCATCGATGGGTCAGTAATGGAAAGCGTGAGCAGCTTCAAATCCTTGGGTGTCAACACCTTCGAGGGTCTGTCCCGGCCTCAAGACATCAATGCAATTACAAAAAGGCATGCAGTAACTACAATTCGTTAGAGATTTGAGCAGATTTGCCCTGTCACCAAAGACTCAAGCAGGTTTCTATAGATGTGCCATGGAGACCATTCTAGCTGTTTGCACCACTGTCTGGTGTGGAGGGGCGACTGCGCAGTGGCAGCAAGAACTGCAGAAAGTTGTAAACTCAATCAGCTCCACCATGGGCTTTGGCCTCCCCAGCATCGAGGGCACCTTCGAAAGGTGATGCCTCAAAACGGCCACATCCATCATTAAGTACCCTGATCACCCAGGACATGCCCTCTTCTCATTGCTACCATCAGGGAAGAGGTACCGGAGCCTGAAGACCAACATTCAATGTTTTAGGAACAGCTTCTTCCCCTCTGCCGTTATTTTTTCAGTATATTCTTGCAATTTATAGCCATTTTTTGTAATGCACTGTACTGTTGTACTGTTCCCACAGAACAACAAATTTCATGACATACATTCAGTGGCTGAGTGTATGTTTGTGGTCTTCTGCTGCTGTAGACTATCCACTTCAAGGGTCCATGTGTTGTACATTCAGAGACGTTCTTCTGTACATCACTGTTCTAATGCACGATTACCATCTACAAATTTGCTGACGATACAACCATTGTTGGTAGAATCTCAGGTGGTGACGAGAGGGTGTACAGGAGTGAGATATGCCAACTAGTGGAATAGTGCCACAGCAACAACCTGGCACTCAACGTCAGTAAGATGAAAGAGCTGATTGTGGACTTCAGGAAGGGTAAGATGAAGGAGCACATACCAATCCTCATAGAGGGATCAGAAGTGGAGAGGGTGAACAGCTTCAAGTTCCTGGGTGTCAAGATCTCTGAGGATCTAACCTGGTCCCAACATATCGATGTAGTCATAAAGAAGGCAAGACAGCGGCTATACTTAGGAGTTTGAAGAGGTTTGACATGTCAAAAAATACACTCAAAAACTCCTATAGTTGTACTGTGGAGAGCATTCTGACAGGCTGCATCACTGTCTGGTATGGAGGGGCTACTGCACAGGACTGAAAGAAGCTGCAGAAGGTTGTAAATCTAGTCAGCTCCATCTTGGGCACTACCCAGGAAAGTACCCAGGACATCTTTAGGGAGCAGTGTCAGAAAGGCAGCATCCATTATTAAGGACCTCCAGCACCCAGAGCATGTCCTTTTCTCACTGTTACCATCAGGCAGGAGATACAGAAGCCTGAAGACACACACTCAGCGATTCAGGAACAGCTTCTTCCCCTCTGCCATCCGATTCCTAAATGGACTTTGAAGCTTTGGACACTACCTCACTTTTTTTAATGTACAGTATTTCTGTTTTTGCACATTTTTAAATAATTTATTCAATATATAGAATTGATTTATTTGTTTATTTACTATTATGTTTTATTTTATTTATTATTTTTTCTCTGCTGGATTATGTATTGTATTGAACTGCTGCTGCTAAGTTAACAAATTTCACATCACACGCCGGTGATAGTAAACCTGATTCTGATTCTGATCTGAGTTACTGTACCTTCCTGTAGGTTTGAACCGGTCTGACTATTCTCTGAGCTCTCTCACTAACCGGTCTGACTATTCTCTGAGTCTCTCACTAACAGGGTGCTGTCACCCACAGAAATGCCACTCCCTGGATGTTCTTTTTAACAACACTTTCAGTACGCTGGATGAACTCAGCAGGTCGGGCAGCATCAGTCAGAAACGATGAGTTGACGTTTCGGGCCGGAACCCTTCGTCAGGACTGAAGAATGAAAGATGGGGAAGGATTTGAAGAATGCTTGTAGCTTCAGCTGAATACTGGTCTTTCAACTGAAGCTACAAGCATTCTTCAAATCCTTCCCCATCTTTCATTCTTCAGTCCTGACGAAGCGTTCCGGCCCGAAACGTCAACTCATCGTTTCTGACTGATGCTGCCCGACCTGCTGAGTTCATCCAGCGTACTGAAAGTGTTGCTTTGATCACAGCATCTGCAGTTTATTTTGTGTTTATGTTTTTTTTAGTTTTCCTCTCTGCTCTTTGTAAACTCTAGAGACTGTTGTGTGTGAGAATCCCAAGAAATCAGTAGTTTCTAAAACACTCAAACCAAGCATCACAGCCTGTTATGGAAAGACCAATGCCTTTGAATGGAAAATCCTACAAAAAGTAACGGATACGGCCCAGTCTGTTGCGGTAAATCCCTCCCCACCATTGAACACATCTACATGAAACGCTAGCGCAGGAAAGCAACACCCATCACTGGACTCCCACCGCCCAAGACATACTCTATTCTTTTCAAGCATGAGGTTCAGGAGCCCCAGGACTCACATCACCAGGTTCAGGAACAGTTATTACCCCTCAACCATCAGGCCCCACACCACCAGGTTCAGTAACAATTATTACCCTTCAACCATCAGGTCCCACACCACCAGGTTCAGGAACAGTTATTACCCCTCAACCATCAGGTCCCACACCACCAGGTTCAGGAACAGTTATCACCCCTCAACCATCAGGTCCCACACCACCAGGTTCAGGAACAGTCATTACCCCTCAACCATCAGGTCCCACACCACCAGGTTCAGGAACAGTTATTACCCCTCAACCGTCAGGTCCCACACCACCAGGTTCAGGGACAGTTATTACCCCTCAACCATCAGGTCCCACACCAGCAGGTTCAGGAACAGTTATTACCCCACAACCATCAGGTCCCACACCACCAGGTTCAGGAACAGTTATTACCTTACAACCATCAGGTCCCACACCACCAGGTTCAGGAACAGTTATTACCCCTCAACCATCAGGTCCCACACCACCAGGTTCAGGAACAGTTATTACCCCACAACCATCAGGTCCCACACCACCAGGTTCAGGAACAGTTATTACCTTACAACCATCAGGTCCCACACCACCAGGTTCAGGAACAGTTATTACCCTTCAACCATCAGGTCCCACACCACCAGGTTCAGGAACAGTCATTACCCCTCAACCATCAGGTCCCACACCACCAGGTTCAGGAACAGTTATTACCTTACAACCATCAGGTCCCACACCACCAGGTTCAGGAACAGTTATTACCCCTCAACCATCAGGTCCCACACCACCAGGTTCAGGAACAGTTATTACCCCACAACCATCAGGTCCCACACCACCAGGTTCAGGAACAGTTATTACCTTACAACCATCAGGTCCCACACCACCAGGTTCAGGAACAGTTATTACCCTTCAACCATCAGGTCCCACACCACCAGGTTCAGGAACAGTCATTACCCCTCAACCATCAGGTCCCACACCACCAGGTTCAGGAACAGTTATTACCCCTCAACCATCAGGTCCCACACCACCAGGTGCAGGAACAGTTATTACCCCTCAACCATCAGGCCCCACACCACCAGGTTCAGGAACAGTTATTACCCCACAACTATCAGGTCCCACACCACCAGGTTCAGGAACAGTTATTACCTTACAACCATCAGGTCCCACACCACCAGGTTCAGGAACAGTTATTACCCCTCAACCATCAGGTCCCACACCACCAGGTTCAGGAACAGTCATTACCCCTCAACCATCAGGTCCCACACCACCAGGTTCAGGAACAGTTATTACCCCTCAACCATCACGTCCCACACCACCAGGTTCAGGAACGGTTATTACCCCTCAACCATCAGGCTCTTCGCCATCACTGAACTATTCCCACAACCTATGGACTCATTTTCAAGGACACTTCATCTCCTGTTCTCGATATTTATTGCTTATTTATTTGTTATTATCACTATTATTACTTCTGTTTCTATTTGCACACTTTGTTGTCTTTTGCTCATTGCTTGGACTCACAGGCTGGTGTGGTCCTTCATTGATCTGTTATGGTTATTACAGTATTTGATCAATTTATTGAGTATGCCTGCAAGAAGGTGAATCTCAGGGTTGTATATGGTGACACGTGGCCAAGTGGTTAAGGCATTGGACTAGCTACCTGAAGGTCGTGAGTTCGAGCCCCAGCCGAGGGAATGTGTTGTGTCCTTGAGCAAGGCACTTAATCACACATTGCTCTGCGACGACACTGGTGCCAAGCTGTATGGGTCCTAATGCCCTTCCCTTGGACAACATTGGTGTTGTGGAGAGGGGAGACTTGCAGCATGGGCAACTGCCGGTCTTCCATACAACCTTGCCCAGGCCTGCGCCCTGGAGAGTGAAGACTTTCCAGGCACAGATCCATGGTCTCGCAAGACTAACAGGTGCCTTAAATAAAAATGGTGACACATATGTACTTAGTTAATAAATTTACTTTGAACTTTGAACCCCAGCTCACCATGGTCAAAGTTTCTTAGATCACATTTCTGCCCCATTCTGAACAACAACTGAGCCTCTTGACCACGTCTGCATGCTTCTATGCAGTGAGTTGCTGCCACGTGATTGGCTGAATGGATATTTGCATTAACGAGCGGGCGTGTGTAATAAAGTAATAAAGTGGTCACTGAGTGCATGTCAGTTAAAGTAAACCTGATTCTCATTCTTATCATGTGTTATAGAGGGAGGTTGGCCAGGCTAGATCATATTCCATGGAACACAAGAGAATGAGTGGTGACCTTTTCGGGTCTTTAAACGGTAGATGGTAGCAGTCTTTTCCCTAGGGTAGGGGAGTCAAAACCTGGGGGCAAAGATTTAAAGGGGACCTGAGGAGCAACCTTTTCACACAGAGGGTGGGAGTATTTGGAACGAACTGCCACGGGAAGTGGTTGAGGCAGGTACAATAGTATCATTTAAGAAGCCCTCGGATGGATAGATGGAGGGACGGGGTTTAGGAGGATATGGGCAGAACGCAGGAAACTGGGACCATCTGAGTTGGCATGGACTTGTTGGGCTGAAGACCCTGTGTCCGTATCTGCTCAGAACCCATACGAACTAGCAAAGGAGCTGAGGATGGACAGCTGATATAGTCTGAGGGGTCTAGGTGGTGTTGGAGGAGCTGTGGTCAGTCAGCATCCATGGAGGGAAAGGGACAGTTGACCTTTCAGCTGGACTGAAAGACAAGGGGAAGGTTCATGACCTGAGATTCAAGATTGTTTAATGCCATTTACTGTACACTGGTGTGAAGTAGAATGAAATAGCTGTCATTTCAGAACTGGTGCAGCACAAAAAACACACACAAAAGATAAATAACACAATAATAAAAATAAAAACAAAATAAATATGTATAAATACATGTAGCCCCCCTGGCCACCCTCAGGGTCGCTCAGCTCGCTACACAGTAACATAAGAGACGAAACCCCCTTACATACATAACTTTAAAACATCGATTGATTGCGTGTCCTTAAGATGACACTAGGCGCAGGAGTGTCTGTACATAAGGTGACTGACAGGAAATGATAAAGTAATGGTGGTTGGGGTTGAGGAGGGGTTGATGGATGGAGGTGGGTGGAGGTGTTGATCAGCCTTACTGCTTGGGAAAAGTGACTGTTTTTGAGTCTGGCGGTCCTGGTGTGGGTGCTATGTAGCCTCCTCCCTGATGGGAGAGGGACAGACTGTCCACGGGCAGGGTGGGTGGGATCCTTCATGATGTTACTGGCCCTTTTCCGGCACCTTTCTGTATTTATGTCCTTGATGGCTGGTAGGCTGCTGCCAGTGATGAGTTGGCCAGTTTTGACTCCCCATCCAACACAGAGTCTCCCTGTCTGCCGTATGCAGTTTCCATACCAAGCGATGATGCATCTTGTTAGGATGCTCTCTACTGCGTATCTGTAGAAAGACATGAGTATAGATGTGCAAAGTCCAGCTGTCTTCAGCCACCTCGGAAAGTAGAGGCATTGGTGAGCTTCCCCTGATTGTGTTGGACGTGTCTGAGACCATGACAGGTTGTTTCTCAGAGGATGTGCTGAGGGAAGCCTGCAGGTATCACCCTGCTTCTGGCACCAACATGGGCTTCCATGTCCAATATCTTATTGTACACAGGTGATTATAAAAACACCAGCAACAATTTTGACTACTCTTCACTACAAGACCTCAGCCTGAGGAAGCTAATATTTCCACAGACCTTGGAATATAGAAGATTGAGGGGAGATTTGATAGAGGCATACAAAATTATTAGGGGTGCAGACAAGGAAAATGCAAGCAGGCTTTTTCCACTGAGGTTGGGTGGGACTACAACCAGAGGTCATGGGTTAAGGTGAAAGGTGAAAAGTTTAAGGGGTATATGAGGGGAAACTTTTTCACTCAGAGGATCATGAGAGTGTAGAACGAGCTGCTGGCACAAGTGGTGTATGCAAGCTCCATTTCAATAGGTACAGTACATTTAATGTCAGAGAAATGTATACAACGTTTAAGAGAAGTTTGGACAGGTACATGGGTGGTAGGGGTATGGAGGGCTATGCTCCCAGTGTAGGCAAATGGAGAAGACAATTTAAATGGTTTGGCATGGACTAGATGGGCAGAAGGGCCTGTTTCTGTGCTGTACTTTTCTATGACTCTGTGACTCTTTGGACTGCTGTCTCCAGTTCCCTGGAGTGGGTTAACACGTTGGGGAGGCAAAGCTCCCAAGGGTACCTGACTTCCAGTGCTGGCATCTTCCCACAAGTCCCTCCATGGACTTGGTTTGCCACAACCGTACAGAGCACATTCGGGCACCGAAATTCACCAAAGCCAACATCGTCACCAACCACGATCAGGCTTTTCCCGCTGAGGTTGGGCAAGTGTGAAAGGTCATAGGCCAAGGGTGAATGGTGAAATATTTAAGTGGAAACAATGTTTATAAGGGGACATACTTTTAAAGTGATTGGAGTAAAGTATAGGAGGGACATCGGAGGTAAGTTTTATACACAGAGAGTGGTGGGCGTGTGGGGTGGTGGTAGGGACAGATATATTAGGGACAACTTGGAAGGAAGGGTTAGGTTGATCTTGGAGAAAGTTAAAAGGTGTTTAAAACATTGTGGGATGAATGGCCTGTACTATGTTGTAAAGTTTTATGTTCTATGGAACATGACGGGCAACTTCTTCACTCAGAAGGTGGTGAGTGTGGAATGAGCAGAAGTGGTGGATATGGGATCGATGTCAACATTTAAGAGAAGTTTGGACAGGAGGGGTGTGGTCCATGTGCGGGTCGATGGGACGAGGGAGAATGGACTAGATGGGCCGAAGAGGTTGTTTCTGAGCTGTGGTGCTGTGTGACTGTGATTCTGTGAGTAGGCTGTGTGTCCATCGCAGACGTGGTTGTGTAGGTTATTGGGAACAAGTGGTATGGGTGGAACGTTGCTCACACCAGCCCTCAACACTGGGTAATTAGTAAACATCGTTTGGACACTGGATTTTATTCATGACACCACGAACCTTCAAAGACCTTGAGCAGATCAGGATTGAATTACCACATGAGACGGGCTATCCGTGCCCTTGACACCACAGATCATCTCAGCAAAAACAGCAGATTGTCACACAGTCTGATGTTACAGTGTGTGGCTCGCAATGAAAACCCTCCACATCGTCAGGCTCCGTCTACAGGGCGAGAGGGTGACTACTGAATGGACCTTCATGGTGTCTGGCCCCAGGAGTGTGTGATGGGACGGTGTGGAGGGAGCTTCACTCTGTGTCTGACCCCGGGAGTGTGTGATGGGACGGTGTGGAGGGAGCTTCACTCTGTCTGACCCCAGGAGTGTGTGGTGGGATGGTGTGGAGGGAGTTTCACTCTGTGTCTGACCCCGGGAGTGTGTGATGGGACGGTGTGGAGTGAGCTTCACTCTGTCTGACCCCGGGAGTGTGTGATGGGACAGTGTGGAGGGAGCTTCACTCTGTGTCTGACCCCGGGAGTGTGTGATGGGACAGTGTGGAGGGAGCTTCTCCCAAAGTGTGACTTTCCCCCAGTGTGATCCTCCCTCAGTACCACCCCTCCCACAGTGTGACCCTCCCTCATTACTACCCCTCCCACAGTGTGACTCTCCCTCAGTACCACCCCTCCCACAGTGCGACTCCCCCTGAGTACCACCCCTCCCACAGTGTGACCCTCCCTCGGTACCACCTCTCCCACAGTGTGACCCTACCTCAGTACCACCCCTCCCACAGTGTGACCCTCCCTCGGTACCACCCCTCTCACAGTGTGACTCTCCCTCGGTACCACCCCTCCCATAGTGTGACCCTCCCTCGGAATCACCCCTCCCTCAGTATCACCCCTCCCACAGTGTTATCCTCCCTCATTACCACCCCTCCCACAGTGTGACCCTTCCTCAGTACCACCCCTCCCTCAGTGTGACCCTCCCACAGTGTGACCCTCCCTCGGTATCACTCCTCTCATAGTGTGACCCTCCCTCGGAATCACCTCTCCCTCAGTATCACCCCTCCCACAGTTTTATCCTCCCTCATTACCACCCCTCCCACAGTGTGACCCTCCCTCAGTACCACCCCTCCCACAGTGTGACCCTCCCTCAGTACCACCCCTCCCACAGTGTGACTCTCCCTCGATACCGCCCCTCCCATAGTGTGACCCTCCCTCAGAATCACCCCTCCCTCAGTGCAACCCCTCCCACAGTGTGACTCTCCCACAGTACCAACCCTCCCACGGTGTGACCCTCCCTTGGTACCACCCCTCCCACAGTGTGACCCTCCCTCGGTACCACCCCTCCCACACTGTGACCCTACCTCAGTACCACCCCTCCCATAGTGTGACCCTCCCTCGGAATCACCCCTCCCTCAGTATCACCCCTCTCACAGTGTTATCCTCCCTCATTACCACCCCTCCCACAGTGTGACCCTCCCTCGGTATCACCCCTCCCTCAGTACCACCCCTCCCACAGTGTGACCCTCCCTCAGTACCACCCCTCCCACAGTGTGACTCTCTCTCAGTACCGCCCCTCCCATAGTGTGACCCTCCCTCAGTACCACCCCTCCCATAATGTGACCCTCCCTCAGTACCACCCCTCCCACAGTGTGACTCTCTCTCGGTACCCGCCCCCTCCCATAGTGTGACCCTCCCTCAGTACCACCCCTCCCATAATGTGACCCTCCCTCGGTACCACCCCTCACACAGTGTGACCCTACCTCAGTACCACCCCTCCCATAGTGTGACCCTCCCTCGGAATCACCCCTCCCTCAGTATCACCCCTCTCACAGTGTTATCCTCCCTCATTACCACCCCTCCCACAGTGTGACCCTCCCTCGGTATCACCCCTCCCTCAGTACCACCCCTCCCACAGTGTGACCCTCCCTCAGTACCACCCCTCCCACAGTGTGACTCTCTCTCGGTACCGCCCCTCCCATAGTGTGACCCTCCCTCAGTACCACCCCTCCCATAATGTGACCCTCCCTCGGTACCACCCCTCACACAGTGTGACCCCACCTCAGTACCACCCCCCCCCCCCGGTACCATGCGTCAGTACAGTACCAGGCCTGTCCCTTTGGATGTCTGGCCCTTCACTCTGCACCCTTGACAAGTTTCTGCAGATGTCTGCTTGTGAGTACGGCATTTATCTTTGACTAAAATAAAATCTTGGCACACTGGCTGGAAACAAGCTGAGGAATTCACGCTGTTGACGTGCACCTCAGTGAGGGCCCGGCTGCGTAACCACTGACGTATGTTGGCGAGGAATCAGGTTGGTCTTGTCTTCCCTCTCATCGTGAAGCTCCTGGGTCCAATCCCAGAACGTACTGAGCTGCCTTCTCCATCAAGCCTGTGGCTCAAATTTAGCTGTTTTTGCAGTTCATACAGACGGTTTTGGGGATGGGGGGAGGGTTTGAGGTCAGGTTAGTGTTTAGGGACAGGAATGAGGAGGATTTGAAATTCAGATTAGGATTTAGGGACAGAGATGTGGGGGAGTTTGAGGTCAGATTAGGGTTTAGGGACAGGAATGTGGGGAAATTCGAGGTCAGATTAGGGTTTAGGGACAGGAATGTGGGTAAATTCGAGGTCAGATTAGGGTTTAGGGACAGGAATGCGGGAAGTTCGAGGTCAGATTAGGGTTTAGGGACAGGAATGTGGGGAAGTTCGAGGTCAGATTAGGGTTTAGGGACAGGAATGTCGGGGAGTTTGAGGTCTGCCTCAAAAACCAGTGATGTGGATGGGCAATGAATGACATCCTTGGCCATCGAGCTGTCCCTAGGTCAGTGGGTTCTGTGGATGTGCGCGTGAGTATGGGGCACAACTATCAATTGGATGTGATATATAAATCTGAATCTGCATGGTCTTCGCATCCCAGCCCTCCAACAACGACCTGCTCGCTTTTCCGCCGGTAAACAACTGCTGTACCCTCCCTGCTTCACGGCAGAGTGTCAAAGTGAAGCTCAGGCTGGGCGTTATCTTGGAGGTTGCTGCACAGACCAGTCAGATCCACATTAAGATTCATTTATTTATCAAGTGTACAGTGAAATTTACGGTGAAATGTGTCACTGCATTGACAAACGACACACTCAAGGTTGTGATGGAGGCAACCAGCAATTATCACCGCGCATTCCAACGCCAACATCGCATGTTCCCCAGAATAACACAAACCCCTTTCCTACCCACACACAGGCCTGCAATCCCATGGCTCCAGTCCTTGGCCCAGGACCCTCAGACTTGGGCCGCCAGCCTCCTGTGCCTGACTCTGATTTGCACACTCAACCTTTTGCTAAGCTTTGGGCATCCACTCCAAGACTTTGGCGATCGTGGTTTGAACATTGGCCTTGATCTCAGGACTGGCAGGGACCTAGGGGAAGAGGTCACCAGCTCTCGTTACGCTCACCTGAACGGTCGGCATGTCATGCATGCAAGAGATCCTGCAGATGCTGGAAATAGATAGATAGATAGATATACTTTATTGATCCTGAGGGAAATTGGGTTTCGTTACAGCCGCACCAACCAAGAATAGAGCGTAAATATAGCAATACAAAAATCACAAACAATCAAACAGAATATGCAAACTATGCCAGATGGAAATTAGTCCAGGGCCAGCCTATTGGCTCAGGGTGTCTGACCCTCCAGGGGAGGAGCTGCAAAGTTCGATGACCACAGGCAGGAACAACCTCCCGTGATGCCCAGTGTTGTATCTCAGTGGAATATGGCCGGAGTCCAACAGCATATCCGGGCTACAAACACGTTCCGCGATCGTAATATGATTTGGATTGCACTATCCATTGTTAAACAGAACAGTAAGCACCCAACTCCTTTACGCTTACCGCTCTCAGTGACTTCTGGTCAGCCCAAACAGTCTGGAAGCCGTCCATGGAGAAGTTTTGATCGGGTATGTCCTCATGCAGCCCCGTTCCAGTGAAACACATAACACTGCTCTCCCGAAATGTTCTGTGACGCCTGGCTAGCACCGTGAACTCGTCCATTTTATTACCCACCGAACTCCTCTCTCACCAAAATCCAGAGCAACACATGGAAAATGCTGGAGAAACTCAGTAGGTTGGGCATCATCTTTGGAGAGGAAGTAATTGTTGATGTTTCGGGCTGAGACCCTTCATCGGGACTGGAAAGGAAGGAAACAGAAGCCCAAATTAGGAGGAGGAGGAAGAGGAAGGAGGACAAGATAGGTGACAGGTGAAGCTGGTGGATGAGGGAGGGGGGATGAAGTAAGAAGTTGGGAGGTGATTGGTGGAAAAGGCAAACAGCTGAAGAAAAAGGAATCTGATGGCAGAGGTCAGTGGATCATGGGAGAAAGGGGGCAGGAGGGGCGCCGGGGAGTTGATGGACAGGCGAGAAGTTGAAGAAGGAATGGGGAGGGAAGTTGGATATATCGATCTGCATGCCATGAGACTAGAGGACAACAAGACAGAATATGGGAAATCCAGCTTTTTGTCAAAGGAGGGAAGGTGCTTGATGAAAGAGTCGCCCATTTATATTGGGTCTTGGTGTTGTCAGGAGCACGGGATACAGTTGGCGGCCATAGTGAATTCGCAGGAGAGGCATTGCCTCATCAGGACCAAAGGTTTGGGCCCTGAACGAGGGTGAAGGAGGAGATTAAGAGGCCAATGCAGCACTTTACCCGCTGGCAGGGAGAAATGCATAGGGGGAGGGTAGTAGGGAGGGAGGCAGAGACGCAATCATTAACCCTCATGACTTCCTTTCTTTTTACAGTGCATTCAGGGCAGATTCCACCTGCAATATCACAACAAACACTCAGAGAAAAAGAGTGAAAACAAAATCACTAATAGGAACGAGATTACATTAAAATTCCAATGACTTTCAGTGTCCCATAGACCTGAAACACCACAATGATACCCATTCCCAGTGCCCACTCCACTCAGAATCAGTCCCATTCCCAGTGTCCACTCCACTCAGAATCAGACCGAATCCCAGTGTCCACTCCACTCAGAATCAGACTCAATCCCAGTGTCCACTTCACTCAGAATCAGACCCATTCTCACACTGTCCACTCCACTCAGAATCAGACCCATTCCCAGTGTCCACTCCACTCAGAATCAGACTCATTCCCAGTGTCCACTCCACTCAGAATCAGACCCATTCCCACACTGTCCACTCCACTCAGAATCAGACCCATTTCCAGTGTCCACTCCACTCAGAATCAGACCCATTCCCAGTGTCCACTCCAGTCAGATTCTGACGCATTCCCAGTGTCCACTCCACTCAGAATCAGACCCATTCCCAGTGTCCACTCCACTCAGAATCATACCCATTCCCAGTGTCCACTCCACTTAGAATAAGACACATTCCCAGTGTCTACTCCGCTCAGAATCAGACCCATTCCCAGTGTCCACTCCACTCAGAATCAGTCCCATTCCCACACTGGCCACTCCACTCAGAATCAGACCCATTCCCAGTGTCCACCCCACTCACAATCAGCCCCATTCCCATTGTCTACTCCACTCAGAATCAGACGCATTCCCAGTGTCCACTCCATTCAGAATCAGCCCCATTCCCAATGTCCACTCCACTCAGAATCAGACCCATTCCCAGTGTCCACTCCACTCAGAATCAGACCCATTCCCACACTGGCCACTCCACTCAGAATCAGACTCATTCCCAGTGTCCACTTCACTCAGAATGAGTCCCATTCCCAGTGTCCACTCCACTCAGAATCAGACTCATTCCCAGTGTCCACTTCACTCAGAATCAGTCCCATTCCAAGTGTCCACTCCACTCAGAATCAGACCCATTCCCAGTGTCCACTCCACTCAGAATCAGACCCACTCCCATTGTCCAATCCACTCAGAATCAGACCCATTCCCAGTATCCACTCCACTCAGAATCAGACCCATTCCCAGTGTCCACTCCACTCAGAATCAGACCCATTCCCAGTGTCCACTCCACTCAGAATCAGACCCATTCCCACACTGTCCACTCCATTCAGATTCAGACCCATTCCCAGTGCCCACTCCACTCAGAATCAGACCCATTCCCAGTGTCCATTTCACTCAGAATCAGACCTATTCCCAGTGTCCACTCCACTCAGAATCAGACCCATTCCCACACTGTCCACTCCACTCAGATTCAGTCCCATTCCCAGTGTCCACTCCACTCAGAATCAGACTCACTCCCAGAGTCCACTCCACTCAGAATCAGACCCATTCCCAGTGTCCACTCCATTCCGAATCAGACCCATTCCCATTGTCCACTTCACTGAGAATCAGACCCATTCCCACACTGTCCACTCCACTCAGAATCAGTCCCATTCCCAGTGTCCACTCCACTCAGAATCAGACTCACTCCCAGTGTCCACTCCACTCAGAATCAGACCAATTCCCAGTGTCCACTCCACTCCGAATCAGACCCATTCCCATTGTCCAATTAACTGAGAATCTGACCCATTCCCACACTGGCCACTCCACTTAGAATCAGACCCATTCCCAGTGTCCACTCCAGTCAGAATCAGACTCATTCCCAGTGTCCACTCCACTCAGAATCAGATCCATTCCTATACTGTCCACTCCTATACTGTCCACTCCATTCAGAATCAGACCTATTCCCAGAGTCCACTCCACTCAGAATCAGACCCATTCCCACACTGTCCACTCCACTCAGAATCAGTCCCATTCCCAGAGTCCACTCCACTCAGAATCAGACCCATTCCCAGTGTTCACTCCACTCCGAATCAGACCCATTCCCATTGTCCACTTCACTGAGAATCAGACCCATTCCCACACTGGCCACTCCACTCAGAATCAGACCCATTCCCAGTGTACACTAGACTCAGAATCAGTCCCATTCCCACACTGTCCACTCCAATCAGAATCAGACCCATTCCCAGTGTCCACTCCACTCAGAATCAGA
This sequence comes from Mobula birostris, assembly GCF_030028105.1. NCBI lineage: Eukaryota > Metazoa > Chordata > Chondrichthyes > Myliobatiformes > Myliobatidae > Mobula > Mobula birostris. Next base: position 3,310,066 of record NC_092385.1, read on the forward strand.
CCCATTCCCAGTGCCCACTCCACTCAGAATCAGACCCATTCCCAGTTTTCACTCCACTCAGAATCAGTCCCATTCCCAGTGTCCACTCCACTCAGAATGAGACCCATTCCCAGTGTCTACTCCACTCAGGATCAGACCCATTCCCACACTGGCCACACCATTCAGAATCAGACTCATTTCCAGTGTCCACTCCACTCAGAATCAGACCCATTCCCAGTGTCTACTCCACTCAGAATCAGACCCATTCCCAGTGTCCACTCCACTCAGAATCAGTCCCATTCCCACACTGGCCACTCCACTCAGAATCAGACCCATTCCCAGTATCCACTCCACTCAGAATGAGACCCATTCCCAGTGTCTACTCCACTCAGAATCAGACCCATTCCTAGTGTCCACTCCACTCAGAATCAGTCCCATTCCCGCACTGGCCACTCCACTCAGAATCAGACCCATTCCCAGTGTTCACTCCTCTCAGAATGAGACCCATTCCCAGTGTCTACTCCACTCAGAATCAGACCCATTCCCAGTGTCCACTCCACTGAGAATCAGTCCCATTCCCACACTGGCCACTCCACTCAGAATCAGACCCATTCCTAGTGTACTCTAGACTCAGAATCAGACCCATTTCCAGTGTCCACTTCACTCAGAATCAGTCCCATTCCCACTGTCCACTCCAATCAGAATCAAACCCATTCCCAGTGTCCACTCCACTCAGAATCAGACCCATTCCCATTGTCTACTCCACTCAGAATCAGACCCATTCCCAGTGTCCACTCCACTCAGAATCAGACCCATTCCCAGTGTCCACTTCACTCAGAATCAGACCCATTCCCACACTAGCCGCTCCACTCAGAAGCAGACCCATACCCACTATCCACTCCACTCAGAATCAGTCCCATTCCCAGTGTCCACTCCACTCAGAATCAGACCCATTCCCAGTGTACACTAGACTCAGAATCAGTCCCATTCCCACACTCTCCACTCCACTCAGAATCAGACCCATTCCCAGTGTCCACTTCACTCAGAATTAGTCCCATTACCAGTGTCCACTCCACTCAGAATCAGTCCTATTCCCAGTGTCCACTCCACTCAGAATCAGACCCATTTCCAGTTTTCACTTCACTCAGAATCAGACCCATCCCACACTGGCCACACCACTCAGAGTCAGTCCCATTCCCACCCTGTCCACTCCACTCAGAATCAGACCCATTCCCAGTGTCCACTCCACTCAGAATCAGTCTCATTCCCAGTGTCCACTCCACTCAGAATCAGACTCAATCCCAGTGTCCACTTCACTCAGAATCAGACCCATTCTCACACTGTCCACTCCACTCAGAATCAGACCCATTCCCAGTGTCCACTCCACTCAGAATCAGACTCATTCCCAGTGTCCACTCCACTCAGAATCAGACCCATTCCCACACTGTCCACTCCACTCAGAATCAGACCCATTTCCAGTGTCCACTCCACTCAGAATCAGACCCATTCCCAGTGTCCACTCCAGTCAGATTCTGACGCATTCCCAGTGTCCACTCCACTCAGAATCAGACCCATTCCCAGTGTCCACTCCACTCAGAATCATACCCATTCCCAGTGTCCACTCCACTTAGAATAAGACACATTCCCAGTGTCTACTCCGCTCAGAATCAGACCCATTCCCAGTGTCCACTCCACTCAGAATCAGTCCCATTCCCACACTGGCCACTCCACTCAGAATCAGACCCATTCCCAGTGTCCACCCCACTCACAATCAGCCCCATTCCCATTGTCTACTCCACTCAGAATCAGACGCATTCCCAGTGTCCACTCCATTCAGAATCAGCCCCATTCCCAATGTCCACTCCACTCAGAATCAGACCCATTCCCAGTGTCCACTCCACTCAGAATCAGACCCATTCCCACACTGGCCACTCCACTCAGAATCAGACTCATTCCCAGTGTCCACTTCACTCAGAATGAGTCCCATTCCCAGTGTCCACTCCACTCAGAATCAGACTCATTCCCAGTGTCCACTTCACTCAGAATCAGTCCCATTCCAAGTGTCCACTCCACTCAGAATCAGACCCATTCCCAGTGTCCACTCCACTCAGAATCAGACCCACTCCCATTGTCCAATCCACTCAGAATCAGACCCATTCCCAGTATCCACTCCACTCAGAATCAGACCCATTCCCAGTGTCCACTCCACTCAGAATCAGACCCATTCCCAGTGTCCACTCCACTCAGAATCAGACCCATTCCCACACTGTCCACTCCATTCAGATTCAGACCCATTCCCAGTGCCCACTCCACTCAGAATCAGACCCATTCCCAGTGTCCATTTCACTCAGAATCAGACCTATTCCCAGTGTCCACTCCACTCAGAATCAGACCCATTCCCACACTGTCCACTCCACTCAGATTCAGTCCCATTCCCAGTGTCCACTCCACTCAGAATCAGACTCACTCCCAGAGTCCACTCCACTCAGAATCAGACCCATTCCCAGTGTCCACTCCATTCCGAATCAGACCCATTCCCATTGTCCACTTCACTGAGAATCAGACCCATTCCCACACTGTCCACTCCACTCAGAATCAGTCCCATTCCCAGTGTCCACTCCACTCAGAATCAGACTCACTCCCAGTGTCCACTCCACTCAGAATCAGACCAATTCCCAGTGTCCACTCCACTCCGAATCAGACCCATTCCCATTGTCCAATTAACTGAGAATCTGACCCATTCCCACACTGGCCACTCCACTTAGAATCAGACCCATTCCCAGTGTCCACTCCAGTCAGAATCAGACTCATTCCCAGTGTCCACTCCACTCAGAATCAGATCCATTCCTATACTGTCCACTCCTATACTGTCCACTCCATTCAGAATCAGACCTATTCCCAGAGTCCACTCCACTCAGAATCAGACCCATTCCCACACTGTCCACTCCACTCAGAATCAGTCCCATTCCCAGTGTCCACTCCACTCAGAATCAGACTCACTCCCAGAGTCCACTCCACTCAGAATCAGACCCATTCCCAGTGTTCACTCCACTCCGAATCAGACCCATTCCCATTGTCCACTTCACTGAGAATCAGACCCATTCCCACACTGGCCACTCCACTCAGAATCAGACCCATTCCCAGTGTACACTAGACTCAGAATCAGTCCCATTCCCACACTGTCCACTCCAATCAGAATCAGACCCATTCCCAGTGTCCACTCCACTCAGAATCAGACCCATTCCCAGTGCCCACTCCACTCAGAATCAGACCCATTCCCAGTTTTCACTCCACTCAGAATCAGTCCCATTCCCATTGTCCACTCCACTCAGAATCAGTCCCATTCCCAGTGTCCACTCCACTCAGAATGAGACCCATTCCCAGTGTCTACTCCACTCAGGATCAGACCCATTCCCACACTGGCCACACCATTCAGAATCAGACTCATTTCCAGTGTCCACTCCACTCAGAATCAGACCCATTCCCAGTGTCTACTCCACTCAGAATCAGACCCATTCCCAGTGTCCACTCCACTCAGAATCAGTCCCATTCCCACACTGGCCACTCCACTCAGAATCAGACCCATTCCCAGTATCCACTCCACTCAGAATGAGACCCATTCCCAGTGTCTACTCCACTCAGAATCAGACCCATTCCTAGTGTCCACTCCACTCAGAATCAGTCCCATTCCCGCACTGGCCACTCCACTCAGAATCAGACCCATTCCCAGTGTTCACTCCTCTCAGAATGAGACCCATTCCCAGTGTCTACTCCACTCAGAATCAGACCCATTCCCAGTGTCCACTCCACTGAGAATCAGTCCCATTCCCACACTGGCCACTCCACTCAGAATCAGACCCATTCCTAGTGTACTCTAGACTCAGAATCAGACCCATTTCCAGTGTCCACTTCACTCAGAATCAGTCCCATTCCCACTGTCCACTCCAATCAGAATCAAACCCATTCCCAGTGTCCACTCCACTCAGAATCAGACCCATTCCCATTGTCTACTCCACTCAGAATCAGACCCATTCCCAGTGTCCACTCCACTCAGAATCAGACCCATTCCCAGTGTCCACTTCACTCAGAATCAGACCCATTCCCACACTAGCCGCTCCACTCAGAATCAGTCCCATTCCCAGTGTCCACTCCACTCAGAATCAGACCCATTCCCAGTGTACACTAGACTCAGAATCAGACCCATTCCCAGTGTACACTAGACTCAGAATCAGTCCCATTCCCACACTCTCCACTCCACTCAGAATCAGACCCATTCCCAGTGTCCACTTCACTCAGAATTAGTCCCATTACCAGTGTCCACTCCACTCAGAATCAGTCCTATTCCCAGTGTCCACTCCACTCAGAATCAGACCCATTTCCAGTTTTCACTTCACTCAGAATCAGACCCATCCCACACTGGCCACACCACTCAGAGTCAGTCCCATTCCCACCCTGTCCACTCCACTCAGAATCAGACCCATTCCCAGTGTCCACTCCACTCAGAATCAGTCTCATTCCCAGTATCCACTCCACTCAGAATCAGACCCATTCCCACACTGTCCACGCCACTCAGAATCAGACCCATTCCCAGTGTCCACTCCACTCAGAATCAGTCACATTTCCAGTGTCCACTCCACTCAGAATCAGATCCATTCCCACACTGGCCACACCACTCAGAATCAGACCCATTCCCAGTGTCCACTCCACTCAGAATGAGACCCATTCCCAGTGTCCACTCCACTCAGAATCAGACCCATTCCCAGCGTCCACTCCACTCAGAATCAGACCCATTCCCATTGTCCACTTCACTGAGAATCAGACCCATTCCCACACTGGCCACTCCACTCAGAATCAGACCCATTCCCAGTGTCCACTCCACTCAGAATGAGACCCATTCCCAGTGTCTACTCCACTCAGAATCAGACCCATTCCCAGTGTCCACTCCACTCAGAATCAGACCCATTCCCAGTGTCCACTTCACTCAGAATCAGACCCATTCCCAGTGTCCACTTCACTCAGAATCAGTCTCATTCCCAGTGTCCACTCCACTCAGAATCAGACACATTCCCAGTGTCCACTCCACTCAGAATCAGACCCATTCCCAGTGTCCACTCCACTCAGAATCAGCCCCATTCCCATTGTCCACTCCACTCAGAATCAGACCCATTCCCAGTGTCCACTCCACTCAGAATCAGACCCATTCCCAGTGTCCACTTCACTCAGAATCAGTGCCATTCCCACACTAGCCACTCCACTCAGAATCAGACCCATTCCCAGTATCCACTCCACTCAGAATCAGACCCATTCCCAGTGTCTACTCCACTCAGAATCAGACCCATTCCTAGTGTCCACTCCACTCAGAATCAGTCCCATTCCCGCACTGGCCACTCCACTCAGAATCAGACCCATTCCCAGTGTCCACTCCACTCAGAATCAGACCCATTCCCAGTGTCCACTTCACTCAGAATCAGACCCATTCCCACACTAGCCGGTCCACTCAGAATCAGACCCATTCCCACTGTCCACTCCACTCAGAATCAGTCCCATTCCCAGTGTCCACTCCACTCAGAATCAGACCCATTCCCAGTGTCCACTCCACTCAGAATCAGACCCATTCCCATTGTCCACTCCACTCAGAATCAGACCCATTCCCAGTGTCCACTCCACTCAGAATCAGACCCATTCCCAGTGTCCACTCCACTCAGAATCATACCCATTCCCAGTGTCCACTCCACTTAGAATAAGACACATTCCCAGTGTCTACTCCGCTCAGAATCAGACCCATTCCCAGTGTCCACTCCACTCAGAATCAGTCCCATTCCCACACTGGCCACTCCACTCAGAATCAGACCCATTCCCAGTGTCCACCCCACTCACAATCAGCCCCATTCCCATTGTCTACTCCACTCAGAATCAGACGCATTCCCAGTGTCCACTCCATTCAGAATCAGCCCCATTCCCAATGTCCACTCCACTCAGAATCAGACCCATTCCCAGTGTCCACTCCACTCAGAATCAGACCCATTCCCACACTGGCCACTCCACTCAGAATCAGACTCATTCCCAGTGTCCACTTCACTCAGAATGAGTCCCATTCCCAGTGTCCACTCCACTCAGAATCAGACTCATTCCCAGTGTCCACTTCACTCAGAATCAGTCCCATTCCAAGTGTCCACTCCACTCAGAATCAGACCCATTCCCAGTGTCCACTCCACTCAGAATCAGACCCACTCCCATTGTCCAATCCACTCAGAATCAGACCCATTCCCAGTATCCACTCCACTCAGAATCAGACCCATTCCCAGTGTCCACTCCACTCAGAATCAGACCCATTCCCAGTGTCCACTCCACTCAGAATCAGACCCATTCCCACACTGTCCACTCCATTCAGATTCAGACCCATTCCCAGTGCCCACTCCACTCAGAATCAGACCCATTCCCAGTGTCCATTTCACTCAGAATCAGACCTATTCCCAGTGTCCACTCCACTCAGAATCAGACCCATTCCCACACTGTCCACTCCACTCAGATTCAGTCCCATTCCCAGTGTCCACTCCACTCAGAATCAGACTCACTCCCAGAGTCCACTCCACTCAGAATCAGACCCATTCCCAGTGTCCACTCCATTCCGAATCAGACCCATTCCCATTGTCCACTTCACTGAGAATCAGACCCATTCCCACACTGTCCACTCCACTCAGAATCAGTCCCATTCCCAGTGTCCACTCCACTCAGAATCAGACTCACTCCCAGTGTCCACTCCACTCAGAATCAGACCAATTCCCAGTGTCCACTCCACTCCGAATCAGACCCATTCCCATTGTCCAATTAACTGAGAATCTGACCCATTCCCACACTGGCCACTCCACTTAGAATCAGACCCATTCCCAGTGTCCACTCCAGTCAGAATCAGACTCATTCCCAGTGTCCACTCCACTCAGAATCAGACCCATTCCCAGTGTCCACTCCACTCAGAATCAGATCCATTCCTATACTGTCCACTCCTATACTGTCCACTCCATTCAGATTCAGACCCATTCCCAGTGTCCACTCCACTCAGAATCAGACCCATTCCCAGTGTCCATTTCACTCAGAATCAGACCTATTCCCAGAGTCCACTCCACTCAGAATCAGACCCATTCCCACACTGTCCACTCCACTCAGAATCAGTCCCATTCCCAGTGTCCACTCCACTCAGAATCAGACTCACTCCCAGAGTCCACTCCACTCAGAATCAGACCCATTCCCAGTGTTCACTCCACTCCGAATCAGACCCATTCCCATTGTCCACTTCACTGAGAATCAGACCCATTCCCACACTGGCCACTCCACTCAGAATCAGACCCATTCCCAGTGTACACTAGACTCAGAATCAGTCCCATTCCCACACTGTCCACTCCAATCAGAATCAGACCCATTCCCAGTGTCCACTCCACTCAGAATCAGACCCATTCCCAGTGCCCACTCCACTCAGAATCAGACCCATTCCCAGTTTTCACTCCACTCAGAATCAGTCCCATTCCCATTGTCCACTCCACTCAGAATCAGTCCCATTCCCAGTGTCCACTCCACTCAGAATGAGACCCATTCCCAGTGTCTACTCCACTCAGGATCAGACCCATTCCCACACTGGCCACACCATTCAGAATCAGACTCATTTCCAGTGTCCACTCCACTCAGAATCAGACCCATTCCCAGTGTCTACTCCACTCAGAATCAGACCCATTCCCAGTGTCCACTCCACTCAGAATCAGTCCCATTCCCACACTGGCCACTCCACTCAGAATCAGACCCATTCCCAGTATCCACTCCACTCAGAATGAGACCCATTCCCAGTGTCTACTCCACTCAGAATCAGACCCATTCCTAGTGTCCACTCCACTCAGAATCAGTCCCATTCCCGCACTGGCCACTCCACTCAGAATCAGACCCATTCCCAGTGTTCACTCCTCTCAGAATGAGACCCATTCCCAGTGTCTACTCCACTCAGAATCAGACCCATTCCCAGTGTCCACTCCACTGAGAATCAGTCCCATTCCCACACTGGCCACTCCACTCAGAATCAGACCCATTCCTAGTGTACTCTAGACTCAGAATCAGACCCATTTCCAGTGTCCACTTCACTCAGAATCAGTCCCATTCCCACTGTCCACTCCAATCAGAATCAAACCCATTCCCAGTGTCCACTCCACTCAGAATCAGACCCATTCCCATTGTCTACTCCACTCAGAATCAGACCCATTCCCAGTGTCCACTCCACTCAGAATCAGACCCATTCCCAGTGTCCACTTCACTCAGAATCAGACCCATTCCCACACTAGCCGCTCCACTCAGAAGCAGACCCATACCCACTATCCACTCCACTCAGAATCAGTCCCATTCCCAGTGTCCACTCCACTCAGAATCAGACCCATTCCCAGTGTACACTAGACTCAGAATCAGTCCCATTCCCACACTCTCCACTCCACTCAGAATCAGACCCATTCCCAGTGTCCACTTCACTCAGAATTAGTCCCATTACCAGTGTCCACTCCACTCAGAATCAGTCCTATTCCCAGTGTCCACTCCACTCAGAATCAGACCCATTTCCAGTTTTCACTTCACTCAGAATCAGACCCATCCCACACTGGCCACACCACTCAGAGTCAGTCCCATTCCCACCCTGTCCACTCCACTCAGAATCAGACCCATTCCCAGTGTCCACTCCACTCAGAATCAGTCTCATTCCCAGTATCCACTCCACTCAGAATCAGACCCATTCCCACACTGTCCACGCCACTCAGAATCAGACCCATTCCCAGTGTCCACTCCACTCAGAATCAGTCACATTTCCAGTGTCCACTCCACTCAGAATCAGATCCATTCCCACACTGGCCACACCACTCAGAATCAGACCCATTCCCAGTGTCCACTCCACTCAGAATGAGACCCATTCCCAGTGTCCACTCCACTCAGAATCAGACCCATTCCCAGCGTCCACTCCACTCAGAATCAGACCCATTCCCATTGTCCACTTCACTGAGAATCAGACCCATTCCCACACTGGCCACTCCACTCAGAATCAGACCCATTCCCAGTGTCCACTCCACTCAGAATGAGACCCATTCCCAGTGTCTACTCCACTCAGAATCAGACCCATTCCCAGTGTCCACTCCACTCAGAATCAGACCCATTCCCAGTGTCCACTTCACTCAGAATCAGACCCATTCCCAGTGTCCACTTCACTCAGAATCAGTCTCATTCCCAGTGTCCACTCCACTCAGAATCAGACACATTCCCAGTGTCCACTCCACTCAGAATCAGACCCATTCCCAGTGTCCACTCCACTCAGAATCAGCCCCATTCCCATTGTCCACTCCACTCAGAATCAGACCCATTCCCAGTGTCCACTCCACTCAGAATCAGACCCATTCCCAGTGTCCACTTCACTCAGAATCAGTGCCATTCCCACACTAGCCACTCCACTCAGAATCAGACCCATTCCCAGTATCCACTCCACTCAGAATCAGACCCATTCCCAGTGTCTACTCCACTCAGAATCAGACCCATTCCTAGTGTCCACTCCACTCAGAATCAGTCCCATTCCCGCACTGGCCACTCCACTCAGAATCAGACCCATTCCCAGTGTCCACTCCACTCAGAATCAGACCCATTCCCAGTGTCCACTCCACTCAGAATCAGACCCAATCCCAGTGCCCACTTCACTCAGAATCAGACCCATTCCCACACTAGCCGGTCCACTCAGAATCAGACCCATTCCCACTGTCCACTCCACTCAGAATCAGTCCCATTCCCAGTGTCCACTCCACTCAGAATCAGACCCATTCCCAGTGTCCACTCCACTCAGAATCAGACCCATTCCCATTGTCCACTCCACTCAGAATCAGACCCATTCCCAGTGTCCACTCCACTCAGAATCAGACCCATTCCCAGTGTCCACTTCACTCAGAATCAGTCCCATTCCCACACTGGCCACTCCACTCAGATTCAGACCCATTCCCAGTATCCACTCCACTCAGAGTGAGACCCATTCCCAGTGTCTATTCCACTCAGAATCAGACCAATTCCCAGTGTCCACTCCACTCAGAATCAGTCCTATTCCCGCACTGGCCACTCCACTCAGAATCAGACCCATTCCCAGTGTCCACTCCATTCAGATTCAGACCCATTCCCAGTGTGCACTCCACTCAGAATCAGACCCATTCCCAGTGTCCACTTCGCTCAGAATCAGACCCATTCCCAGTGTCCACTCCACTCAGAATCAGACCCATTCCCACACTGTCCACTCCACTCAGAATCAGTCCCATTCCCAGTGTCCACTCCACTCAGCATCAGACTAATTCCCAGTGTCCACTCCACTCAGAATCAGACCCATTCCCAGTGTCCACTCCACTCAGAATCAGACCCATTCCCAGCGTCCACTCCACTCAGAATCAGACCCATTCCCATTGTCCACTTCACTGAGAATCAGACCCATTCCCACACTGGCCACTCCACTCAGAATCAGACCCATTCCCAGTGTCCACTCCACTCAGAATCAGTCCCATTCCCACACTGGCCACTTCACTCAGAATCAGACCCATTCCCAGTGTACACTAGACTCAGAATCAGTCCCATTCCCAGTATCCACTCCACTCAGATTCAGATGCATTCCCAGTGTCCACTCCACTCAGATTCAGACCCATTCCCAGTGTCCACTCCACTCAGAATCAGTCCCATTCCCAGTGTCCACTCCACTCAGAATCAGACCCATTCCCACACTGGCCACACCACTCAGAATCAGACCCAATCCCAGTGTCCACTCCACTCAGAATCAGTCCCATTCCCAGTGTCCACTCCACTCAGAATCAGACCCATTCCCAGTGTCCACTCCACTCAGAATCAGTCCCATTCCCAGTGTCCACTCCACTCAGAATCAGACCCATTCCCACTGTCCACTTCACTTCGAATCAGATCAACTTTGAATTGCTGTAACGATTGAATATTGCCAATTAACAGGAATATGAAATAGTAGTAATGTGTTCATGGGCCAGGTCAATATGAGGTATAAATTGATTCCACAGCCAGAGACTCTTTCCCGGTACGTAAATGATGAAAACGAAAGGACATAATTTTAAGGTGATTGCAGGAAAGCGTCGGGTGGATGTCAGAGGTAGTTTTTTATACAGATATTGGTGGGTGTGTGCAAAACTCCGCCAGGGGAAGGTGGCCAAGATAGATGCACTGGGGACTTTTCAGAGACTCTTGGATCGGCATGTAGATGATAGAGAAATGCGGGCTATGTGGGAGGGAAGGGTTAGATTGATCTTAGAGCAGGTTAGAGGATGGCAGAACATGATAGATGCTTGGGCCTGTACTCCGCTGTACAGTTCTATGGGGTCTCAGAGCTCCATCCTCATTCCTGTATTAAATCTCCCTTTAACCTTTCCTGTATCGGAATTGGTTTATGCTTGTCACCTGTACTGAGACAGTGAGAAGCTTGCCCTGTACAGATCCGATCATTACACAGAGCATTGAGGAGGAAGATGGTAAAACAGTAACAATAACAGAGAAAAGTGTAAAAACTACAGAGAGAGTGCAGCGCAGGTAGACGATAAAGTACAAGATCATAACGAGATAGATCGTGAGGCCAAGAGCCCATCTTATTGTACTTGAGACCCATTCAAGAGTGTGATAACAGGGGGTAGAAGCTGCCCTTGAGCCTGGTGGGACACACTTTCAGGTTTTGTATCTTCTGCCCAAAGGCACTGGGGAGAAGAAAGTCGGAGGTGAGTATTGTCATCATCCAGGTGTAACGTCTTCCATGGATTCACCCTCTGGAAAACTGTTCCGACGTTCCTGACAGTGACCGTAGTTTCACGTGCACTGTGAGGATTGTTCTAGGGGCAGCCTGCAAGTGTCTCCATGGTTCCGGCAGCAGCACATCATGCCCACAGCACGCTAACCCTAACCCGTATGTCTTTGTGGAATGTGGGAGGAAACCTAGACCCCAGGGTAACTCACTTCGTCGGGGGGGGTGGGGATCATGCAGTCTCCTTACAAACAGTGGCAGGAAATGAACCGATCACTGGCGCTGTGGAGTGTAACGCTAACCGCGACCATTCGACCCTGTTACACTCACGTCCCAGGACTGATGTTCCTGCTGTCAGCCAGAGCACATGATATGACCATCATCTGTTTGTGCTTGGCTGTGTTAATGTGCAGCTTCCTTGTTATATCAGCTCAAGTGCCCTTCACTGGGACGTCGAGGCAGTGAAGCTGCTCTGCTTTCCAACCACACGGCTGAGCTGGTCCTGGGAAAGGGGGCTGACCTCCTGCCAACCGGGGGGGCTGATGTTTCCAGGACAGTCTCACGGTCTCCAGCGCATCCCTGGCCTGCCAAGTCCCCGCGGGAGCTGCCTCACCCTGACGTGAGGAGTTGGTCGAGGACACCTTTGAGTTCATTAGGCTGATGTTCTTTTATCATTGACAGGCTGAGGGAGACAGGCCATTAACTCCATAATTATCCCCCTGCAAGGATTTTTGTGAAAGCGTTTTGTTTTTCTAAGTTGTAATTATGGCTCTAGGTGGGACAGAAATCCCACTCATCATTTCTGACTGCACATCGGAGTAATGAACTCTGTTCAATGACTCTCGTCTGCTGCATTTAACACCGCTCCTCCACAAATGACCCACACAGGGGCTCTTCAGCCCCTCGAGTCTGGGCTAGCTCTTTATGCAAGCTCAACAATCAGTCTCACTCCTCCTGCTAAACAAGATCTCACTGTCTCCCCTCCATTTCTCTCTCTCTCTTACTCTATCCCTTCCTCTCTTACTCTCTCTATTCTTCTTTCTTTCTCTCTCTCACACCCTCCTTATTCTCTCTCTGCTCCCTCCCTCCGCCTCTTTCTCTTCCCCCTCTCCCCTCCTCTCTTTATCTCTAACTCTGCCTCTATCTCTCTCTCCCTCGCTCTTCCTCTCTCTCTCTCTCCTCTCTCTATCTCTCTAACTCTCTCTCCCTCTCTCTCTGCCTCTCTCTCCCGTCCCTCTCACCCTCACCTACTTTCCTCTATCCTCTCTCTATCTCGCAAACTGTCTCACTGTCTCTCCCTCTCTCATCCTCTTTCTCTGTCTGTCTCTCTCTTTCTCTTCCCCCCACCCCCCTCCCTCTCTCTCTCAGAAAGGGTATGGACTTTGTTTTAATTTGGCCTTTCAAAACTCAGATTCATGGAGTTTCAAGGGTTACTGAGGGATTTAAATGTCTGCCAGCGAGAAGCTCCAACAAACCTGGGATTTCTGAAATTAAATCAGGCAGGACTTCCACAGAAAACAGCAGGGTCCCAAGGTATTCTGTTGAACAGAGAGACCTAGAGGGCCAAGGGGTAAAACTAGAGGAGAAAGGGAAAAGGTTGAAAGGAGATCTGAGGGGCAATGTTCCTTCTGAATTTTCTTTACAGTTGCATGGACCAGTCATTGTTCTGAGCAGGAAACTTTATATGGCCTGAAAACTGCGCAGCACTTTAAATGTTTTTGTTTGTAATATGCAAATTATGAATATTTAGAATGAAAATTGAAAAATCATATACTTTTGATTTTATTTTATTAACTGAAGGATATAATGAAATAGAGTATACCAAAGAAAATCTTTCACATTTTGTAAACTTTTAAACTTAGAAGGCATTGGCGTTGAGCAGGCCAGTGGTTTATTAACAATGACTTCCATTCTGTGTTTATTGTTACAATTTGTAACAGTGTTGTACCTTGAAACACTGCCATAGAGATACATTGAACTCTAAGATATTTCAAATTAAAGGCTGTGGTACATTCATTATTGAGCAACTTTATGGATTATATTCACTAATACATTTAATTGCAGGGTATTTCATAATTATATGAACAAAGATTTCAAAATTAAATTCCACCTGTGCAGCAACAAAGGCTAGTGAGCATTTCCATAACCATAAAGCCATAAGATATAGGAGCAGAATTAGGTCATTCGGCCCATCAAATCTGAATCACCATTTCGTCGTGGCTGATCCAATTCTCCTCTCAGCCCCAAATTCCTGCCTTCTTCCCATATCAAGAAATTAATCAACCTGTGCCTTAATTACACCCACTGCCTTAGCCTCCACTTTAGCAAAGAATTCCACAGATTCAGCACTCTCTTGCTCAAGAAATTCCTCCTGATCTCTGTTCTAAAAGGGCATCCCTCTGTTCTGACACTGTGGTCTCTGGTCCTCGACTCCCCACCATAGGAAACACCCTTTTCCCGTCCACTTTATCCAGGCCTTTCAGCATTCAATAGGTTTCAGTGAGATCACCCCTCATTCTTGCTAGTCCTCTTGAGATGAATGCTAGCATCACTCTTGCCTTCCTCACCACTGACTCAGCCTGCAAACTAACCTCTAGGGAATCCTGCACAAGGACGCCCAAGTCCCTTCGCATCTCAGATTTGTGAATTTTCTCTCCATTTAGAAAATAGTCTGTACTTTTATTTCTTCTTCCATTAACTTCCCAGCACTGTATTCCACCTGTCACATCTTTGCCCATTCTCCTCATCTATCTAAGTCCTTCTGTAGCCTCTCTGCTTCCTCAAAACTACCTGCCCCTCCACCTATCTTTGTATTGTCTGCAAACTCGGCCACAAAGCTGTTAATTCCAATAAAAAGCTACCTTTATTCCCCCTCTTTGCCTCCTGCCATTCTGCCAATGCTTTATCCATGTTAGTATCTTTCCTGGAATACCATGGGCTTTTAACTTGCTAAGCAGCCTCATGTATCGCATCTTGTCAAAGGCCTTCTGAAAATCCAAGTACACAACATCAACCAATTCTCCTTTGTCTATCCTTCTTGTTATTCCTTCAAAGAATTCCAACAGATTCGTCAGGCAAGATTTTCTCTTGAGGAAATCATGCTGACTACAGCAATTTTATCATGTGCCTCCAAGTCCCCTGAGATCACGTCCATAGTAATCAACTCAATCATTTCACAACCACTGAGGTCAGACTAATTAGTCTATAATTTCCTTTCTTCTGCCTCTCTCCCTTCTTGAAGAGTGCAGTGACATTTGTAATTTTCCAGTATTCTGGGACCATTCCAGAATCCAGTGATTCTTGAATGAACATTACTAATGCCTCCACAATCTTTTCAGCCACCTCGTTCAGAACCCTGGGGTGGACACCATCTGGTCCAGGTGACTTGTCTGCTTTCAGACCTTTCGGTTTCCCAAGAACCTCCTCTATAGTAATGGCAACTTCACACACTTCATGCCCCCTGACACCTGGAACTTCCACCATACTGCGCGTGTCTTCCACAGTGAAGACTGATGAAAAATACTTTTTCAGTTTGTCCGCTATTTCTTTGTCCCCCGTTACTACCTCACTAGCATCACTTTGCAGTGGTCTGATATCCACTCTCCCCTCTCTTTTACACTTTACATATCTTAAGAAACTTTTGGTATCCTCTTTAATATTATTGGCTTTGTGTTCCATCTTTTCCTTCTTAATGACTTCTTTAATTGCCTTCTGTTGGTTTTTAAAACCTTTCCAATCCTCTAATTTCACACTAATCCCACTAATCTTTGCTCGATGACATGCCCTCTCTTTGGGTTTTATGTTGGCTTTGACATCATCCTGCCTTTAGAACATTTCTTCTTCTTTGGGAAATATCTCTCCTGTGCCTTCTGAATTGCTCCCAGAAAGTCCAGCCATTGCCACTCTGCTGTCATCCCTGCCAGGGTTCCTTTCCAATCAATTCTGACCAACTCCTCTCTCAGGCCTCTGTAATTCCCATTACTCCACTCTAATACTGATACATCCGACTCTAACTCCTCCCTCTCAAATAGCACTGTGAATTCTGTAATATTATGATCACTGGCCCCTACAGGTTCCTTGATCTTAAGCTCTCTAATCAATTCTGGTTCACTGAACAACACACAATCCAGAATAGCTGATCCCCTTGAAGCTCTAATCAGCTGTTCTAAAAAGCCATCTTGCAGGCATTTTACAAATTCATTCTCTTGGGATCCAGCGCTAGCTGATTTTCCAGTCAACCTGCATATTGAAATCGCCCATGACTATTGCAATATGGTTACAATAGAGCTGTGATAGAATGACATAAGAACATAAGAAATAGGAGCAGGAGTAGGCCATCCGGCCCATCGAGCCTACCCCGCCATTCAATAAGATCATGGCTGCTCTGTCCGTAAACTCAGCCCCATCTACCTGCCTTTTCCCCATAACCCTTCATTCCCCTACTATATAAAAATCTGTCTAACTGTATCTTAACTATATTTAGTGAAGAAGCCTCAATTGCTTCCCTGGGCAGAGAATTCCACAGATTCACCACTCTCTGGGACAAACAGTTTCTCCTCATCTCCGTCCTAAATCTTCTCCCCTGAATCTTGAGGCGATATCCCCTAGTTCTAGTCTCACCAACTAATGGAAACAACTTTCCTACTATCTTATCAATCCCTTTCAAAATTTTGTATGTTTCTATAAGATCCCCTCTCATTCTTCTGAATTCCAGAGAGTATAGTCCCAGTCTCCTCATAGGTTAACCCCTTCATCTCTGGAATCAACCTGGTGAACCTCCTCTGCACTGCCTCCAAAACCAGTATATCCTTCCTCAAGTAAGGAGACCAGAACTGCACACAGTACTCCAGGTGCGGCCTCACCAGTACCCTGTATAGTTGCAGCATAACCTCCCTGCTCTTGAATTCAATCCCTCCAGCAATGAAGGCCAACATTCCATTTGCCTTCTTAATAATCTGTTGTACCTGCAAGCCAACTTTTTGTGATTCATGAACAAGCACTCCCAAGTCCCTCTGCACAACAGCATGTTGCAATCTTTCACCATTTAAATAATAATCTGCTATTCTATTATTCCTTCCAAAGTGGATGATCTCACATTTACCAGTGTTGTATTCCATCTGCCAGACCTTGGCCCACTCACTTAACCTACCTATATCCCTCTGCAGACTCTCCACATCCTCTGTACAATTTGCTTTTCTACTCAGTTTAGTGTCATCAACAAATTTTGCTCTGCTACACTCAGTCCCCTCTTCCAAATCATCAGTGTAAATGGTAAACAGCTGCGGGCCCAGCACCGACCCCTGTGGCACCCCACTGACCACAGACTGCCAACCGGAGAAACACCCGTTTATACCAACTCTCTGCCTTCTATTGGACCCTACGGAAAATCCTGACAATGTTTCTCACCCTCTGCATGCCACCTTGGCTGAACAGAGGAGCAATTTTAGTAATAGACTAAGACAACTGCACTGCTCCAAAGAGCGCTATATGAGGTCAATCTTACCCCCAACCATTAGACTCTATAATGAGCGAACCTATAGCCAGGGAAGTGATGACCCCCTCCTGTCAGACTGAGGTAACTTATTTTCTGCTGAAGAGAGAATTTAAAGAGCTAGACAGAAAGCTGGGAAGCAAAACCTCCTGGGTAGAAATTTCTGGATTGCCAGGGAGGGAAGAATCAGGATGATCTGGCAGATTCATGTGTGGCTGAGAAGCTGGCACAGGGGGCAGGGCTTCAGGTTCGTGGATCAATGATTTCCCTTCTGGGGGAGGTATGACCTGTACAAATGTGACAGGTTGCACCTGAACCCGAGGGGGACAAACATTCCCGTGGGCAGGTTTGTTAGAGCTGATGGGGAGGGTTTAAACTAACGCGACAGGTGGGAACTGGAGAGAAGGGACTCAGGGGTAGGACAGATGGTAAAAAGCAAAGATAGCGTGCAGTCAGACTCTCAGGAAGGACAGGCAGATGATAGGACAAAATTGCAGCCAGCAGGGTGAGTATCGGTGCATTAGGGGTACAGACTCAAAAAGGGTAACAAATACAGCACTCACGGTGTTATATTTCAATGTGTGGAGTACAAAAGATAAGATCTTGTTGCACTTTTACAGGTTGTCAGGTACGATGTTGTAGCCATCACCGAATCATGCCTGAAGGATGGTTGTAGCTGGGAGCTGAATGTCCAAGGTTACACGTTGTATCGGAGGGATAGGGAGGTAGGCAGAGGGGGTGGTGTGGTTCGACTGGTAAAGAATGGCATCAAATCAGTAGAAAGATGTGACCTGGGATCGGAAGATGTTGAATCCTTGTGGGTTAAGTTAAGAAACTGTGAGGGTAAAAGGACCCTGATGGCAGTTATACACAGGCCTCCCAACAGAAGCTGGGATGTTGACTACAGCTTACAGCAGGTAATAAATAAGGTGTGTCAAAAGAGTAATGTTCTCCTAGTCATGGGAGATTTCAACATGCAGGTTGATCAAGAAAATCAGGTCAGAATAAATCTCAACAGAGTGAGTTTGTTGAATACCTACGAGATGGCTCTTAGAACAGTTTTTGGTTGAGCTACTAAGGGGTAGAGAAAAAGTAAATTCTGCCACAGCAGTATTTCAGTGGAGTAAAGGAAATTACAGTGGTATGAGAGAGGAATTGACCAAAGTAAATCGGAAGGAGATGCCGGCAGGGATGACAGCAGAGCAGCATGACGTGAGTTTCTGGGGTCACCCTTGGGCAAGGTGTAGCACCTGCTTAGCCCCCAATCAGGGGCACATGAAGCCGTGGGAGCAGGTGGTGGATGGTCGTATGAGCAGCTGATGTATATCAGAAGTCCTGGTTATGTGATCACTGACGCCAGGCAGACAATCTCTGAAGAGTATTGATAATGGCTGGGGTCACCCATCTTGTAAAGACACTGCCCAGAAGGCAGCAATGGCAAACCACTTCTGTAGAAAATTTTCCCAAGAACATTCATGGCCACGGAAAGCCAATGATCGCCCACGTCATACGACATGACACATAACAAACAAACGTTATCACAGACTCCCCAGACTCCGCCCCTTAGCCACACCCAGGGACAATTTACCGTGAGCATCCTGTTAACCTACCTCGTTGAGATGAGGGAGGAAACCAGGGCCCTCGTGTGGTCACAGGGAGAGCGCGCAAACACCACACAGACAGGATCCAAGCCACGTCTCTGGGGCTCCAGCTGCTGTGCCACTGGATACAAGACCCTCGTGCTCCTGGGTGGGGGAGGTGACATTGAAGCAGCCGGCCGTGGGACCAAGCTGTGTTTTTCAGACAGCGTGTGGGTAGACTTCTCTGCTGGCCTGACTCTGAACCGACCTCACACTCCCCATCGCAGGTAGTATCTCACTTCCCTCAACCTTCCCCTTCCATTGGCATGCTTACCAAAAAAAACAACAGCCTGCATGTGCTGAAACCTCAGCTCAGGCTAAGGAGAGGGTTCTTTAAAAAATGCCAGCAGTCCGATAGGAGCTGCGTGCAGTGGCTGAGGCGGTGGTCAGTAGCACAACTTTGTTACGTGCCAGTGACCCGGGTTCAATTCCCACTGCTGTCCGTAAGGAGTTTGTACGTTCTCCCCATGATCGTGTGGGTTTCCTCCGGGTGCTCTGGTTTCCTCCCCCTTTCCAAAGGTGCACGGGTTCGGGTTCGTGAGCTGTGGGCACGCCACGTTGACACCGGGAGGGTGGCGACATTCGCAGGCTGCCCCCAGCACCATCCTCGCATTGTGTCGGCTGCTGACACAAACAACACATTTCACGGGACGTTTCGGTTTCGAGGCGCGTGTGATTCGGAAAGTGGGTCTTTATCTTTGCCTTGCACACTGCCTACAACTGCACAAAAAGGAAGTACAACCATTAGAGATTACTTGCTGACACACTGGCACTTATTGTTGATTCCCAAAATTTGTAACCCCGTAGTCACTCCAGGGCTCCTCAGACGGCACCTTGTAAATCCACCACCTCTACCAGCTGGAAAGACAAGGGAAGCAAAGCACGAGGAACAGGGTTCCCGGGCAATGCCTGCCAGACCACACACTGTCCTGACTCGGGAATATATCACCTTCTTTTAACAAACGTACAAAACTTTATTCAAATACTAAAGACATACAAAGGTCTGGGGTTACTGAATTCAAAATAAGATGCAGTTATTATCATCTACAATGCACTCAATTCACTGTAGGGCTCACCATTCCCGGAAATCCCCCTCTCCAAGGACACCCAGGAATGAACGTAACCTCAGAAGAGGGGCAGGCAGAGCCCTCGAGAATGGCCATTGTAGCCAGGCCCAGGAGTAAGCCCACCAGTACCCCTCCAAACGACTCGCTCCTTTACGTACTGGGTGCCCGTAACCAGGAGTGTGGGGCTGAACTTGAGGGTGCAGTCATGGTGCAGGCAAATTGGCTTAGAGCAGATAGAAAGAAAGCTCAGAATAGACATGATGGGCCGAAGGGCCTCTTTTTGTGCTGTATAGTACCGTGACTGAACCTGATGGGATTTTACAACAGTTTGTGGCAATAACTGCGTCATCTCAACTGGGTCAATTATTAACCCTGAATTTAATCTCTGAAATAGTTTCCTTCCTCCTACTGGAACTATTGGAATTGGATTGTTATTGGCACATGAACTGAGATACAGTGAAAAGCTTTTCTTCATATAGATCAATTCATTTTAATTGGGTCAGCACAACATTGTGGGCCGAAGGGTCTGTTCCTGTGCTGTACGGTTCCACGTTCTATTACACAGTGAAATTCCCAACCTTTTTACACCGTGGACCTCTACCATTAACGGAGGGGTCTGTGGACCCCAGCTTGGGAATCTGTGAGGGAGAGCAAGGGAAAAGAATAACAGGATGCAGAATGAAGTGTCACAGTCACACAGAGAGTGCAGTGCAGGCAGACAATGTGGTGCAAGATCATAACAAGGTCAAGTGTCCATCTTATCAAACTATAACAGGGGGATAGAAGCATCCTTGAGCCTGGGGGGGCGAGAGGGGAGAAGAGAGAATGTGCGGGTGGGTGGGTCTTTGATTTTGCTGGCTGGGAAGTGTGGACAGATTCCAAGGGGGGGATTCAGGTTTCTGTGATGTGCCCCGTGTTTCCTCGTGGTCACATGCAAAGCAGATGCTGCACCAAGCCATTTCCGTGTCTTCTTCCCTCTGCTGGGGGGGGGGGGGTGATTGTTCAGTCCATCAAGCCCTCATGACCCATCAGAACTCCAGAGAGTGTCTTCACTTCAGAGAGAGTCAGAGACCGTTAAACATTAGGCCATTCAGCCCATCGAGTCTGCTCCATCATTCCATCATGGCTGATTCAGGATCCCACTCAACTCCACACACCTGCCTCCTTGCCATATCCTTTGATGCCCTGACTGATCAGGAAACTATTAACTTCCGCCTTAAATACATGCACGGACTTGGCCTCCACCGCATTCCACAGATTCATCACCCACTGGCTAAAAAAAAAATCCTGTTTACCTCTGATTTGAAAGATCACCCCTCAATTCTGAGGCTGTGCCCTCTAGTTCCGGATACCCCACCATAGGAAACATCCTCTCCCCATCCACCCTATCTAGTCCTTTCAACATTCGATTCAATGAGATCCCCAGGCAGTCTTCTAAATCCCAGTTATACAGGCCCAAAGCTGCTAAACGCTCCTCATATGTTAACCCCTTCATTCCCAGGTTCATCCCTGTGAACCTCCTCTGGACTCTGACAACACACCCTTTCTGAGATATGGGGCCCAAAACTGTTGACAATATTCCAAGTGCGGCCTGACTAGTGTCTTATGAAGCCTCAGCATTATCTCCTTGCTTTTATATTCCATTCCCCTTGAAATAAATTCCAACATGGCATCTGTCTTCTTTACCACGGACCCGACATGTGCCCCTACCCTTGCTCCAGAGCTGCCACTGTCAATACACTGCTTTACTTGTCACATCAACACCCAAACATCGACGTGTGTTTGGCATTAACGACCAACACAGTCCGAGGAGGCACAGATCCCACAGGCAGAAATGTAAGGATCTGTGTTATAGGGAAAGGTTGAATAGGTTGGGATTTTATGCCCTGGAGCGTAGGAGAACGAGGGGAGATTTGACAGAGGTATGCAGAATTATGAGGGGTATAGATAGGGTAAATGCAAGCAGGATTTTTCCACTGAGGTTGGGTGAGACTGGAACTAGAGGTCATAGATTGAAGGTGAAAGGTGAAATGTTTAAGGGGTATCTAAGGGGGACCTTCCTCACTCAGAGGGTGGTGAGAGTGTGGAGCGAGCTGCCAGTGGAGGTGATGGAGGTGAGTTTGATTACAACATTTAAGAGAAGTCTGGGTAAGTACGTGGATGGGAGGGGTGTGGAGAGCAAAGGTCCTGATGCAGATCGATGGGACTGGGCAGAGTAAGAGTTGGCAAGGACCAGATGGGCCGAATGGCCTGGCTCTGTGCTTTAGTTCTCTGTGACTCTATGACAGAGGCGTGTAGCCCACTGCAGTGTGATGAGGGCTGAGGGGTAAAGGTCAGACTGGATCCTTTTTCAATATCTGTGAAGTGTCTTCATAAAGTGTCTAACAAGTACATCAAAACATACAAGGAAATATGTTTTTGCATCAATGACCAACACAGTCTGAGGATGCGGTGGGGGCAGCCCACGAGTGTCACCAGGCTACCAGCACCAACACAGCGTCCCACATCTGTTCATCTTCGGAAAACTGGAGGGAACAGGAGCATCCAGAATGGAACCTGGGTCACTGAGACTGTATAGTGTAACACTGACCGCTACACAACCATACCGACTGTCTGAGAAAGTTTGAACCCCACTTCAAAGTCTCCTTTGAAGGTTGAGGTCTCAGACAGACCACTGCTTCCTCACCAGGAGCCGGCGTCTACACTCAGTGGCCAGTTTATTAGCTACACCTGTACACCAGCTCGTTAATGCAAATATCTGGTCAGCCAATCACGTGGCAGCAACTCAATGCATAAAAGCATGCAGACATGGTCAAGAGGTTCGGTTGTTGTTCAGACCAAACATCGGAACGGGGAAGAAATGTGATCTAAGTGACTTGGACTGTGAAATGATTGTTGGTGACAGACAGGGCAGTTTGAGTATCTCAGAAACTGTTGATCACCTGGGATTTTCACACACAACAGTCTCTAAAGTTTACAGAGAGTGGTGAGGAAAAAAATTTTAAAGAAAACATCCAGTGAGCAATGCCTGGTTACTGAGCGAGGTCAGAGGGGAAAGGTCAGACTGGTTTAAGCTGCCAGGACAGCGGCAGTAACTCAGATAACTAATAACTACAGGACATAACAGTGGTCTGCAGAAGAGCATCTCTGAATGCACAACTCGTGGAACAGTGAAGTGGATGGGTCACAGCAGCAGAAGATCACGACACAGGAGCTACCTAACAAATTGGCCACTGGGCATAGCTCTAGGCTCATCAAAGCAGTTGCACTCAATACAGTCTCAATTAGGGACAGGCAAAAAATGCTGGCATCACCAGTGACGTCAATATCCTGTAAATAAATAAACAGAATAAAAATACCACAACTGACAAAACCATGAACGCATCATGTTATAAATAAGATATAACAAAACCAAGATAACAAACTTTGAAAACCGTCGCTTCAAGCTGCAGAAATCTGCCAGCAGGAAGTAGGCAACACTGCCACCTACTGCAGGGGCAGGGTAGTGGCGGCAGAAACAATTTCACACAGGGTTTTGCACGGAAATATTGACAGGAAAATGGGGCAAGAAATAAAAGAGGAAGCTAAAGTTACCCAACTGCAAGAATAATAAATAAAGAAAAAAATAAATAGTCAGGACTTCCTGTCGTAGAATCACAGAGTCACGGAACGTGACAGCACAGAAACAAGTCCTTCACCCACCGTGGCCGTGTCAGACTATTAGTCTGCCTAGTCCGATCAACCTGCACCTGGACCATAGCCTCCACACCCCCAATATCCATGTACCGATCCAAACTTCTCTTTAAAGTTGAAATCAAACCCACATCCACCACTTCTGCTTGTAGCTCATTCCACAATTGCACTTTCCTCTGGATAAAATGGACCCCCCCATCAGTTCCACAGAATATGGAACTTTACAACACAGTACAGGCCCTTCGGCCCACAATGTTGTGCTTACCTTTTAACTTTCTCTAAAATCAACTCAACCCTTCCCTCCCACATAACCCTCCAATTTTCTATCATCCATGTGCCTATCTGAGGGTCTCCTAAATGTATCTGCCTCTACCACCCCCCTCCCCGGCAGCACGTTCCATACACCCCCACCCACTCTCTGACAGCCCCCCTATATTTCCTCCAGTCAACTTAAAATTATGCAACCCTCATAAAAATTATTTCCACTTAAAAATAACACAAGAGAAAATCTGCAGATGCTGGAAATCCGAGCAACACACACAAAATGCTGGCGGAACTCAGCAGGCCAGGCAGCATCTACGGGAAAGAGTAAACAGTCAACATTTCGGAACGAACAGGGCTTCTGATGAAGGGCCTCGGCCTGAAACGTCGACTGTACTCTTTTCCTCAGGTGCTGCCTGGCCTGCACAGTTCCTTCAGCATTCTGTGTGAGGTGCTCCTCTTAAATATGTTGTCTTTCACTCTTAACCCATGATCGCAAGGGTTTCCCTCTCAAACCCCCTCTCCTGCCTTCTCCCCGTACCCTTCAATGCCCTGAATAATCAAGAGCCTATCAACCTCTGCTTTAAATATACCCAGCAACTTGGCCTCCACAGCCACCAGTCACTATGAATTCCACAGATTCATCACCCTCTGGCTAAAGAAATTCCTCCTCATCTCCGTTCTAAATGGACGTCCCTCTATTCTGAGGCTGTTCCCTCCGGTCCTGAACACCCCACTATAAGAAAAATCCTCTCCATATCCACTCTGTCGAGGCCTTTCAATATTCCATAGGCTTCAATGAGATGCCCCCTCATTCTTCTAAATCCCAGTGAGTACAGGCCCAGAGCTATCAAACCGTCCTCATGCATTAACCCTTTCATTCCCAGGATAGTTCTGTGAACCTCCTCTGGACTCTCTCCAATGCCAGCACATCTTTTAGACAATAGACAATAGACAATAGGTGCGGGAGTAGGCCATTCGGCCCTTTGAGCCAACACCACCATTCACTGTGATCATGGCTGATCATCCGCAATCAGTACCCTTTTCCTGCCTTCTCCCCATATCCTTTCTTAGTTAAGCAGATTAAAACTGCTCACAATACTAACGCAGTCTGACCAATGTTTTATAAAGCATCAGCCAACACAGGGATAGTCCTGACTGTATGAGTGACGAGGTGTTGCAAACCCTCTTATGAAACTATGGTGATAGAGATTGGACAACCTTGTTTTCTCTGGAGTGGTGGAGGCTGACAGGAGACCTGGTGGAGGTTTATGATATCATGAGAGGCATAGATAGGGTAGGCAGTATTGGAGACCACTGTTTTTTAAATAATATTTCTATAAGATTTGTAGTTTTTAACAAACTCGTGGATTTTTCATTCTCACAGGCAGAAAGCGGTATAGCAGCTAAACTAATGGTTTATCTCCTTTCTCAGTTTTCATTGGCGAAGTGTAGCACATGACCCACAAGCTGTAATTGTTTTAATTATGTTGCCGATAACTAGTTTCTTACTATTGAAGGGACAAGTGATGGATTTTCCACAGGCACCTTCTTGGTTTGTTTATTCCTTTGTCTTCACAACGATGCCCCTCTCAGCATCATTTCCCGGCTCCTTATTCAGCTTGCTTGGTATTTGTAAGCTGGTTTGTACTCTAAGATAAACAAAAATCTTGAAATTAGGACTTCTTGTCATTCCTGACTTCTGGAAGAACCCCAAGCATTAGAAGTTAAACAGAGAGCTGACAACAGATGGAATCTTTATCCCAGGGTCGAAATATCACTCGCTAGTTCCCATGTATTTCAGGTGAGGGGGCAGAAGTTTAGAGGAGATGTGGAGCAACAACACAAAATGCTGGAGGAGCTCAGCAGGCCAGGCAGCTTCTGGGAAAAGAGTAAGCAGTCGACATTTCAGGCCGAAACCCTTCGGCAGGACTGGACGGAGAGGAGGGTGTGTGGAATGCGTTGCCGGGGAGGTGGTGGAACCAGATAGGATGGCAGTGTTCAAGAGGCTATAGACACATGAACGTGCAGGGAATGGGGGAATATGGATCATGTGCTGGCAGGACAGATCTAGTTTAATTTGGCATTGTGTTCAGCACAGGCACAGTGGGCTGAATGGCCTGTACTGTGCTGTTCTATGTTCTACCTTCTGTGGCTGCTTTGCTAGGCGCCATTTGTACATGTTGTGCATTCAGAGATGCTCTTCGGCACACCGCTGTTGTAAGGTGTGGTTATTTGAGTGACTATTGCCTTCTGTCAGCTTGAACCAGTCCGGCCTTCCAGAGCCTCTATCAAATCAGACCCGTCCATGAATGGGATTTTCAGAAGGAGAGTTCCTGGGCCCAGTCACATGGCAATTTATTAGCAAAGGCAAATAAAAAAGGGCAGGGACAGGTGGAGTGGCCATTGAGTGAGTGGACCAGTGTTAGAGTGGGGAGGCTTTGGTAAGGTACGTAGCTGTTAAGTTTCCTCTTCATTCTTCACCTGTTAGTGAAGAGTTAGAGCAGTAAGATTGGCTCCAGGGTCTGTGTTGTGCTCTATGTATGAGATGTCGGAATTCTGGGAGACCTCCAGCCTCCCGGATAACCACATCTGCACCAGGTGCACCGAGCCACAGCTCCTCGGGGAATGTGTTAAGGAACTTGCTACAGCTCCTCGGCGAATGTGTTAAGGAGCCTGTGCTACAGCTCGATGACCTTTGGCTCATACAGGAAACTGGGCAGTTGATAGATAGGAGCTACGGGGAGGTAGTCACCCCTAGGTTACGGGAAGCAGGTACCTGGGTGACTGTCAAGAGAGGCCAGTCAGTACAAAGTACCCCGTGACCATTCCCTCAATAAAAAGTACACCGCATTGGTTCCACTGGGGGTGTTGGGCTGACGTACCGGTGGGGACCACAGTGACTGGGTTTCTGGCACTGAGTCTGGCTCTGCAGCTCAGAGGGGAAGGGAAGAGGGAAGAAGACCACTGCAGTAGTGATAGGGCATTCTGTAGTCAGAGGATTAGACACAAACTTCAGTGGACATGAAGAGACAATCGGATAGTATGTTGTCTCCCAGGTGCCAGGGTCAGGGATGTCTCGGATGGGGTCTGTGGCATATAAAGGGAGAGGGTGAGCAGCCAGAAGTCTTGTTACATATTGGCACCAATGACAGAGGTAGGAAAAGGGTGGAGGTCCCGAAGAGAGAGGTACCCACCCTCAGTATCACCCCCCCCCCCACAGTGTGACCCTCCCTCGGTACCACCCCTCCCACAGTGTGACTCTCCCTCAGTATCACCCCTCCCACAGTGTGACCCTCCCTCGGTACCACCCCCCCCCACAGTGTGACCCTCTCTCAGTACCACCCCTCCCACAGTGTGACCCTCCCACAGTACCACCCCTCCCACAGTGTGACCCTCCCTCAGTACCACCCCTCCCCCACAGTGTGACCCTCCCTCGGTACCACCCCTCCCACAGTGTGACTCTCCCTCAGTACCACCCCTCCCACAGTGTGACCCTCCCTCAGTACCACCCCTCCCACAGTGTGACCCTCCCTCGATACCACCCTCCCACAGTGTGACCCTCCCTCGGTACCACCCCTCCCACAGTGTGACCCTCCCTCGGTACCACCCCACCCACAGTGTGACCCTCCCTCAGTACCACCCCTCCCACAGTGTGACCCTCCCTCAGTACCGCCCCCTCCCACAGTGTCTCCTGAGGGTGGGTATCAGGCTTTTGTATCTTCTGCCTGATGTGGGGTGGGGAAGAAGAGAGACTATCTGTAGTGAGTGGGGGCTTTGATTATGCTGAGGCAGAGAGAGGTGTCGACAGAGACCCTGAGGCGTGCTGAAGACTGCCCACAACGTTCTGCAGCTTCCTGCAGTCCTGGACAGAGCAATTGCCAATAAACCTGATTCTGATAGCTTGTATGTGGCGTATCAGTCGCATAGATCTGGATGGGAGGCTTTCTGTGCTGCAGTTACCTGAGAAGGATTGGACAGTGTCCAGCACATCCTACAGAAAAGCCCCACCATCCAGGCCATGCTCTCTACTACCGATGGACAGGAAGGTTTAGATTCCACCCCTCATAATTTTGTAAGAGGTTTATTTGTTGTTCAGAACAAACATCAGAATGGGGAAGAAATGTAATCTCAGTGACTTTGATCGTGAAATGATTGTTGGTGCCAGACGGGGTGGTTTGATTATCTCAGAAACTGCTGATCTCCATAAGAACATTTTTTTTTAGCGTGTCACAGCCCCACACTCAGCCGCTCTTGTCTGGCGTGTGGTGTCAGGATCGGTCTCCTTTCAGATTAACCGGGTCACGATATGAACGTTCCTGACTCGACCTTTTTTTTTTACGAGGCCGAGTGGCTAGCTCGACGCTCAACCTGGCACGGATGGAAAGCGTGCTCGGGGGGGTGGCCTTGGATTCGAACTTGGGAGCCTTCGCTCCGGAGTCCGGCACTGATGCCATTGCGCCACCAGCCGGCCGATAAGACCATAAGACACAAGAGT
Organism: Mobula birostris; assembly: GCF_030028105.1. NCBI lineage: Eukaryota > Metazoa > Chordata > Chondrichthyes > Myliobatiformes > Myliobatidae > Mobula > Mobula birostris. Next base: position 3,338,486 of record NC_092385.1, read on the forward strand.
AGAATTATGCCAGTTGGTACACCAAGACTGATCTGCCACTCGATCATGGCTGACCCATTTCCCTCTCATAGCCATCTCCGTAACCTTTCACTGCTTGACCAATGAAGAATCTATCAACCTCTGCCTTAAATACACCCAATGACCTAACCCCCACAGCCACCTGCAGCAACAAATCCCAGAGATTTACCACCTTAGAGAAATTCCTCCTCATCTCCATTCTAAATGGATGTCCCTCTACTCTGAGCTTGCCCTCTGGTCCTAGACTTCCCCACCATAGGAACAATCCTTTCCACATCCAGTCTATCAAGGCCTTTCAACATTCGATAGGTTTCAATGAGATCCCCCCTCCATTCTTCTAAATTCCAGCAAGTACAGGCACAGAGCCCTCAAAACCCCTCACATGACAAGCCTATCAATTCTGGAATAATTTTTGTGAACCTCCTTTGAATTCTCTCCAGTGTCAGCACATCCCTTCTAAGATAAGGGGCCCAAAACTGATCAGAATTCTCCAAATGAAGCCTGACCAATCCTTTATAAAGCCTCAAAATTACATTCTTGCTTTTATAATCTAGTCCTCTCTAAATGAATGCTAACATCGCAGTTGCCTTCCTCACCACTGACTCAACCTGCAAGTTAACCTTTAGGGAATCCCGCACGAGGTCGCCCAAGTCCCCTTGCACCTTAGATTTTTGAATGTTCTCCCCTTTTAGAAAATAGTCCATACTTTTATTAAATAGTCCATACTTTTATTACTTCTATCAAAGTGCATGACCATAGACTTCCGGACACTGTATTCCATCTGCCACTTCTTTGCCCATTCTCCTAATCTGTCTATGTCCTCCTGTAATTCCCTGCTTCTTCAGCACTCCCTGCCCCTCCACCTACCTTCATATGGCCTGAAAACTTTGCAATAAAGCCATCAATTCCATCACCCAAATTATTAGCATATAACGTTAAAAAAAGCAGTCCTAATACAGAGCCCCTGTGGAGCACCACTACTCACAGGCAGCCAATCAGAAAAGGCCTCCTTTATTCCCACGCTTTGCCTCCTGCCAATCGTACAATGCTCTGTCTATGATAGTATCTTTCCTGTCATACCCTCATGTTGTTCAGTGGCCTCATGTGTGGCACCTTGTCTCAGTCCTTCTGAAAATCCAAGTACACACCACCCACCAATTCTCCTCTGTCTATCCTACTTGTTATTTCCACAAATTATTCAACAGATTTGTCAGGCAAAATCTTCCCTTCAGGAAAATATGCTGACTTTGGCCTATCTTACCATGTGCCCCTAAATACCCTGAAACCTCATCCTTAACAATCAACTCCAACATCTTCCCAACCACTGAGGTCAGGCTAACTGACCTAGAATTTCCTTACTTCTGTCTCCCTCCCTCTTGAAGAGTGGAGTGACATTTGCAATTTTCCAGTCCACCTGAACCATTCCAGAATCTAGTGATTCTGGAAAGAATGTTACTAATGTCTCCATGATCTCTTCAGCTCCCTCTTTCAGAAACTTGGAGTGAGGTCCATCCAGTCTAGGTGACTTCTCTACCTTCAGACCTTTCAACTGCCTAAGCACCTTCTCCCTAGTAATAGCAACTGCCCTCACTTCTGCCCCCTGACACTCTCAGACTGCTGGCATATTGATAGTGTCTTCCATCGTGAAGACTGATGCAAAATATTTATTTAGTTTGTCTTCCATTTCCTTGTACCCCATTACTACCTCTCCAACATCACTTTCCAACAGTCTGATATCTACTCTCACCTCTCTTTTACTCTTTGTGTAGCTGAAAAACTTTTCATATCCTCCTTCATATTACATCTTTTCCCTGCTTATGGCTTCTGTTGGTTTATAAAAGCTTTCCAATCCTCTAACTCCCCACCAATTTTTGCTCCATCATATGCCCTCTCTTCGGCTATTATGTTGGCTTTGTCAGCCATGGTTGTGACATCCTGCCTTTAGTGTAGTTCTTCTTCTTTGGGATGTATCTATCCTGCACCTTCTGAATTGCTCGCAGAAACTTCAGCCATTGCTACTCTCCCATCATCTGTACTAGTGTCCCCTTCCAATAAACTTTGGCCAGCTCCCCTCTTGTGCCTCTCTATTTCCCTTAACTGCACTGTAATACTGACATATCTGACTTTAGCTTTCCCCTCTCAAATTGCAGATAAGTTCTATTATATTATGATCATTGTACTCTTAAGGGTTCCTTTACCTTAAGCTCCCTCATCAATCTGCTTTATTTCTACAACACCCAATCCAAAATTGTTGATCCTCTAGAGGACTCAACCATAAACTGCTCTAAAAAGCTTTCTCATAGGCATTCTACAAATTCTCTCTCTTGGGATCCAAAATCAGCACTAACCTGATTTTCCCAATTTACCTGTATATTGAAATCCTCCCATGACAATCGCAGCATTGTTCTTTGACATGCATTTTCTATCACCCATTGTAATTTGTAGCCCAATTCCTGGCTACTATTTGGAGGTCTGTACATAAATCCCATCAGGGTCTTCTCAGCTTGCAGTTTTTTAACTCTACCCTCAATTCTACATCTTCCGATTCTATGTCACCTGTTTCTAAGGATTTGATTTAGTGTTTTTACCAACAGAGCCACCTCACCCCCTCAGCCTATTTGCCTGTCCTTTTGATGCAATGTGTATCTTTGGATGTAAGCTCCCAGCTATCACCTTTCAGTCACGGTCAGTGATGCCCCTGTCAGACCTGCCAATCTGTAGCTGTGCTACAAATTAATCTAGTTTATTCTGTATACCGCTTGCATTCAAATACACCTTCAGTCTTGTATTTGTCACCCTTTTCCATTTTGTCCCCATGTTACACTGCACCTCATCCCACTGACTGAAATTTCACCCTATCATTTACCTGCCCTTCCTCACAGTGTCACTACACACTGCCTCTGCTTGTAAATCAACACCCCTCATCATCAGCCCTATCATTTCAGTTCCCAGCCCCCTGTCAAATTCACTTAAACTCCGACTAACAGCTCCAGCAAACCTGTCTGCAAGGATATTGATCCCCCTCTGGTTCAGGTGTAATGTGTCCCTTTTATATAGGCCATTCCTTTCCCGGAAAAGATCCCAATGATCCAGAAATCTGAAACTGCCCCCAGTACCTGTTCCTCAGCCATGCATTCATCTGCCAAATTGTCCCATGCTTACCCTTACAGTGTGACCCTCCCTCAGTACCACCCCTCCCACAGTGTGACCCTCCCTCATTACTACCCCTCCCACAGTGTGACTCTCCCTCAGTACCAACCCTCCCACAGTGTGACCCTCCCCCAGTACCACCCCTCCCTCAGTGTGACCCTCCCCCAGTACCACCCCTCCCTCAGTGTGACCCTCCCTCAGTACCACCCCTCCCACAGTGTGAATCTCCCTCGGTACCACCCCACCCAAAGTGTGACCCTCCCCCAGTACCACCCCTCCCACAGTGTGACCCTCCCTCATTACTACCCCTCCCACAGTGTGACTCTCCCTCAGTATCACCCCCTCCCACAGTGTGACTCTCCCTCAGTACCACCCCTCCCACAGTGTGACCCTCCCTCAGTACCTCCCCTCCCACAGTGTGACCCTCCCTCAGTGCCACCCCTCCCACAGTGTGACCCTCCCTCAGTACCACCCCTCTCACAATGTGACCCTCCCTCAGTACCACCCCTCCCACAGTGTGACCCTCCCTCAATACCGCCCCTCCCACAGTGTGACTCTCCCTCAGTACCACCCCTCCCACAGTGTGACCCTCCCTCAGTACCACCCCTCCCACAGTGTGACCCTCCCTCAGTACCACCCCTCCCACAGTGTGACTGTCCCTCGGTCCCACCCCTCCCACAGTGACCCCCCCCTCAGTATCACCCCTCCCACAGTGTGACCCTCCCTCGGTACCACCCCTCCCACAGTGTGACCCTCCCTCAGTACCACCCCCCCACAGTGTGACCCTCCCTCAGTACCGCCCCTCCCACGGTGTGACCCTCCCTCGGTACCACCCCTCCCACAGTGTAACCCTCCTCGGTACCGCCCCTCCCACAGTGAGACCCTCAGTACTAAAACACTATGATCACCCATGTCATGCAACGCAGCACATAATGATGACAATGATGACGACAACGACAATGATGATGTTGGCGATGATGATGATGACGACGATGATGGCGATGATGATGACGACGATGATGATGATGGCAATGATGATGATGATGATGATGATGACGATGATGATGATGTTGGCGATGATGATGATGACCGTACTGCTGCTGTAAAACAACAAATTTCACATCTCCTACATGAGGGATAATAAACCTGATTCTGATGGCTTGTTTACAGCGTAGCAGACAGCAGAGACCAGCTGACTAAAGGGCTTGTTTCCATTCTACAGGATTCTATGCCTGCAGATCAGGCAAAAGGGTCAGCACAGATGTTGTGGCTCAAAGGGCCTGATTCAGTGCTGTCGGACTCCATATTCATGAAAGAGCTCGGTTGCATTCGTGCAGTTCGGAGTGTGAACTCACAATTCCCACAGTCCCAGCATCTGTCTATTAATATCCCTTTCTAATTGAATGTTACCATTCACTCTGTTTACAACCATGCCTCACTTGTCCCATTGTCATATTTGGGAGTGTGGGCTCCTGTGCCATCCTCCACATCACTTTGAAATACTGTAATTAAAGGAGGTTCCAGTCCCAACTGCCTGGGGCCAGCAAGCAATCCCAGTCTGAATCCCAGTCCACCAGTAACGTCCACTTCTGGCCTGCTTTCTACCAGACTGTTAATTTTCTTTCAAAGTCTGGGGCCGCAAACTGCGCCAAAAGTCTCTAATGAGACTCAACCAGAAGCCAGCTTCAGACAAAGAAAGCTGGTCTTAACTTGTGACATTCCGGGCTTTTGAATTAGGAGCGACACTCTGTCCCAGAAACAGTGCGGTCGTGGAGAAACGAGCTGACCACAGCAGTGGCCGGGGGGAGGGGTGGATTCATCCATCTACAGTGAATTGTGTGATTACAGGCTGGAGAGACAGACAGACAGAGACAGACAGACAGAGAGAGAGAGATAGAGAGACAGACAGAGAGAGACAGAGAGAGAGACAGAGGGAGAGAGACAGAGAGACAGAGAGAGAGACAGAGAGACAGAGAGAGACAGAGAGAGGGAGAGAGAGAGACAGAGACAGACAGAGAGAGAGACAGACAGACAGACACAGACAGAGACAGACAGAGAGAGGGAGGGAGAGGGAGAGAGAGAGAGAGAGACAAAGAGGGAGAGACAGGGAGAGAGGGAGAGAGAGATGGGGAGGAAGAAGGAGCTGGAGAGAGAGTGACAGAGAGAGAGGGATGGAGGGAGAGAGAAAGAAGGAGGAAGAGATGGAAAGAGTGTGGGAGGGGGAAGAGATGGGGAGAGAGGGGAAGAGAGGGGGAGAGAGAGAGAGACTGGGTGAGGGGGAGTAAGAGAGCAGAGAGAAAGAAAGAGAGGGAGGAGAGAGAGAAGGGGAGAGGGGAAGAGAGAGAGATGGGAGGGAGGAGAGAAAGAGAGAAGAGAAGAGAGAGGGGGAGAGAATGAGAGAGAGGAGGGAGAAAAAAGAGGGGGAAGACCGTAAGATACAGGACCAGAATTAGGCTATTGGCCCATCGAATCTGCTCTGCCCTTTCTTCATGACTGATCAATTTTCCTCTCGGCCCCGATCTGCTGCCTCCCCACACCCGTATCCCTTCATGCCCTGACCAGCCAAGAATATGTGAAACTCTGCATCAAGAAACATAGAGAATGGGCCTCTACAGCTTCCGTGGCAGTGAATTCCACAGGTTCACCACCCTTGGGCTAAAGAAATTCCTACTCATCTCCATTCTAAAAGGATGCCCCTCTATTGTGAGGCTGTGCAGAAAACATCCTCCCCACATCCACCGGCTTTCGTCATTCGATAGGTCACCCCTCTCTTCTGAATTCTAGTGAATACAGAGAGAGGGATGAGAGGGAGGAAAGAGAGGAGGAAGGGAGGAGAGAGAGGGGGAGAGAGACAGACAGAGGAAGAGGGATTGACAGACAGACAGAGACAGAGAGTGAGAGAAGAGAGAGAAAAAAGAGGGGAAGACCCTAAGATATAGAACCAGAATTAGGCCATTTGGCCCATCAAATCTGCTCTGCCATTTCATCATGACGTTTCGGGCCAGAGCCATCAAACACTCTCCATGTGACAGGCCATTCAATCCTTCGGCAGGTTTTGTCCCGAAACGTCGACTGTACTCTTTGCCTAGACACTGCCTGGCCTGCTGAGTTCCTCCAGCATCTTGTGTGTGTTGCTTGGGTTTCCAGCACCTGCAGATTTTTTTCGTTTGCAAGGACTTCCAAGTCCCTTTGCGTCTCAGTTTGCAGTTTCCCTCCATTTAGAAAACAGTCTGCCCTGTCATTTCTTCTACCAAAGTGCATGACCAAACACTTCCCAACAATGGCAGTCCATCTGCCATTTCTTTGCCCATTCTCCTAATCTGTCTATGTCCTTCTGTAGCTTCTCTATTTCCTTAAAACTACCTGCCCCTCCACCTATCTTCATATCATCTGCAAACTTTGCAGTAAAGCCATTAATTCCATCGTCCAATCATTAACATATAAGGTAAAAAGAATCGATCCCAACAAAGACCCCTGTGGAACACCACTAGTCACTGGCAGCCAATCAGAAAAGGCTCTCTTTATTCCCACTCTTTGCCTCTGGCCAATCAGCCACTGCTTTATCCAGGCGAGAATCTTTCCTGTAATACCAGGAACTTGTCGCTTGTTAAGCAGCTCATGTGCAGCACCTTCTGAAAATCCAAGTATACAACATCAACTGCTTCTCCTTTCTCTATCCTGTTTGTTATTTCTTCACAAAATTCCAACAGATTTGTCAGGCAAGATTTCCCCTTGAGGAATCCATCCTGACTGTGGCTTATTTTATCATCTGCCTCCAAGTACCTTGAGACCTCATCCTTAATAATCGACTCCAACATCTTCCCAACCACTGAGGTCAGGTTAACTGGCCTATAGTTTTCTTTCTTCTGCCTCTCTCCCTGCTTGAAGAGTGGACTGACATTTCCAATTTTCCAGTCTTCCGGAGTCATTCCAGAATCTAGTGATTCTTGAAAGATCATTACTAATACTTCCACAATCTCTTCAACCACCTCTTTCAGAACTCTGGGGTGTACACCATCTGGTCCAGGTGACTTATCTTCTTTCAGACCTTTCAGTTTCCCAAGAACCTTCTCCCTTGTAATAATAACTTCACACACTTCATGACCCCTGACACCTGGAACATCCACCATACTGCTAGTATCTTCCACAGTGAAGACTGATGCAAAATACTTATTCAGTTGATCCACCATTCCCTTGTCCCCCATTACTACCTCTCCAGTATTGTTTTCCAGTGGTCCAATATACACTCTTGCTACTCTTTTACACTTCATCTATCTGAAGAAAGTTCCTGTATCCTCTTTAATATTGTTGGCTAGCTTACTTTCGTATTCCATCATTACCTTCTTAATGACATTTTTAGTTGCCTTATATTGGTTTCTAAAAGCTTCCCAATCCTCTAACTTCACACTAATTTTTGCTCTATTGTATGTTCTCTCTTTGGTGTTTATGTTGGCTTTGACTTCTCTTGTCAGCCACAGTTGTGTCATCTCACCTTTAGAATACTTCTTCCTCTTTGAGATGTTTATATCCTACGCCTTCGAAATTGCTTCCAGAAATTCCAGCCATTCCTGCTCTGCCGTCATCCCTGCCAGTGTTCTTTTCCAATCAATTCTGGCCAACCCCTCTCTCATGCCTCTGTAATTCCCTTTACTCCACTGTAATATAGACACATCTGACTTTAGCTTCTCCGCAAATTTCAGGGTGAATTTGAGCATATTATGATCACTTTCCCTTAAGGGTTTTTTACCTTAAGCTCCCTATTCAATTCTGGATCATTGAAATGAATTGAATTGAACTGAACCACGAGGAAATCTGCAGATGCTGGAATTTCAAGTGACACACATCAAAGTTGCTGGTGAACTCAGCAGGCCAGGCAGCATCTCTAGGAAGAGGTACAGTCGCCGTTTCGGGCCGAGACCCTTTGTCAGGACTAACTGAAAGAAGAGCTAGTAAGAGATTTGAAAGTGGGAGGGGGGAGGGGGAGATCCAAAATGATAGGAGAAGACAGGAGGGGGAGGGATGGAGCCAAGAGCTGGACAGGTGATTGGCAAAAGGGATATGAGAGGATCATGGGACAGGAGGCCTAGGGAGAAGGAAAAGGGGGAGGGGGGGAAACCCGGAGGATGGGCAAGGGGTATAGTCAGAGGGACATGGGGAGAAAAAGGAGAGAGAGAGAAAGAATGTGTGTAAATAAATAAATAACGGATGGGGTACGAGGGGGAGGTGGGAAGTTAGATAAGTCAATGTTCATGCCATCAGGTTGGAGGCTACCCAGACGGAATATAAGGTGTTGTTCCTCCAACCTGAGTGTGGCTTCACCTTTACAGTAGAGGAGGCCGTGGATAGACTTATCGGAATGGGAATGGGACGTGGAATTAAAATGTGTGGCCACTGGGAGATCCTGCTTTCTCTGGCGGACAGAGTGTAGGTCTCCCAGTCTGCGTCGGATCTCGCCAATATTTAGAAGGCCACATCGGGAGCACCGGACGCAGTATATCACCCCAGCCGACTCACAGGTGAAGTGTCGCCTCGCTTGGAAGGACTGTCTGGGGCCCTGAATGGTGGTGAGGGAGGAAGTGTAAGGGCATGTGTAGCACTTGTTCCGCTTACAAGGATAAGTGCCAGGAGGGGGATCGGTGGGGAGCAATGGAGGGGGGGTACGAATGGACAAGGGAGTCGCATAGGCAGCAATCCCTGCGGAACCTCCAAAGGGATCCCACCACTAAGCACATCTTTCCCTCCTCCCCCCACCTCTGCTTTCTGCAGGGATCGCTCCTACGCGACTCCCTTGTCCATTCGTCGCCCCGTCCCTCCCCACCGATCTCCCTCCTACTCCTCTGTACCTACTCCCCAGCACTTTAAAACTGTGCCCTCTCATGTTAGCCATTTCAGCCCTGGGAAAAAGACTCTGACTATCCACACGATCAATACCTCTCATCATCTTACACACCTCTATCAGGTCACCTCTCAACCTCTGTCGCTCCAGGGAGAAAAGGCCGAGTTCACTCAACCTATTCTCATAAGGTATGCCCTCAAATCCAGTTAACATCCTTGTAAATCTCCTCTGCACTCTCTCTATAGTATCCACATCCTTCTTGTAGTGAGGTGACCAGAACTGAGCACAGTACTCCAAGTGAGGTCTGACCAGGGTCCTATATAGCTGCAACATTACCTCTCAGCTCCTAAACTCAATCTCACAATTGATGAAGGCCAATGCACCGTATGCCTTCTTAACATAGAGTCAACCTGTGTAAATGCTTTGAGTGTCCTATGGACTCGGACCCCAAGATCCCTCTGATCCTCCACACTGCCAAGAATCTTACCATTAATACTATATTCTTTCATCATATTTAGCCTACCAAAATGAACCACCTCACACTTATCTGGGTTGAACTCCATCTGCCACTTCTCAGCCCAGTTTTGCATCCAATCAATGTTACGCTGTAACCCCTGACAGCCCTCCACACTATCCACAACACCCCCAACCTTTGTGTCATCCGCAAATTTACTAACCCATCCACCCACTTCCTCATCCAGGTCATTTATAAAAATCACGAAGAGAAGGGGTCCCAGAACAGATCCCTGAGGTGCACCACTGGTCACCGACCTCCATGCAGAATATGACCCATCTACAACCACTCTATGCCTTCTGTGAGCAAGCCAGTTCTGGATCCACAAACCAAGGTCCCCTTTGATCCCATACCTCCTTATTTTCTCAATAAGCCTTGCATGGGGTACCTTATCAAATGCCTTGCTGAAATCCATATACACTACATCTACTGCTCTACTTTTATCAGCATGTTTAGTACATCCTCAAAAATTCAATCAGGCTCATAAGGCACAACCTCCCTTTGACAAAGCTATGCTGACTATTCCTAATCATATTATGCCTCTCCAAATATTCATAAATCCTGCCTCTCAAGATTTTTTCCATCAACTTACCAACCACTGAAGTAAGACTCACTGGTCTATAATTTTCCGGGCTATCTCTACTCCCTTTCTTGAATAATGTAACAACATCCACAACCCTCCAATCATCCAGAACCTCTCCTGTCCCCATTGATGATGCAAAGATCATCGCCAGAGGCTCAGCAATTTCCTCCCTTGCCTCCCACAGTAGCCTGGGGTACATCTCGTCTGGTCCCGGTGACTTATCCAACTTGATGCTTTCCAAAAGCTCCAGCACATCCTCTTTCTTAATGTCTACATGCTCAAGCTTTTCAATCTGCTGTAGGTCATCACTACAATCACCAAGATCCTTTTCCGTAGTGAATACTGAAGCAAAGTATTCATTAAGTACCTCTGCCATCTCCTCCGATTCCATACACACTTTTCCACTGTCACACTTGATTGGTCCTATTCTCTCGCATCTCATCCTCTTGCTCTTCACATACTTGGAAGTCTGAACAATTCTAAGTGACACTTTAACTTTTTGTGAACTCGCAGTGTGTAAGGTGTCACAAGTCAAACACTGTACGTTTGTTAAGTGTTTGCTAATAGCAACTGGATTCTTTCTTGGCCTCAGGCACAGAGGCATCAGGATGTCTGTCCATGAACACATGAATTGTTTGAATGAAAGAAACGATGTAAATTAGTGACATGAGAAATAAAGATCAAATAGTTTGTCTGTCTCTGTGTGTCTCACTATTCTCTCTCTCCCTTGCTTTCTTTACTTCTTTCCTTCTTTCCCTCCTCTCCCTCTGTCTCTTGTGCAGTTCTGCAGAGAGTGGTGCAGACAGTGAGGTACAAAGGGAAGTGGGACTCCTAGATAGCATGGACTAGTTGGGCCGAAGGGCCTGATTCTGTGCTGCATGAGTCTGACCCCATTACCAGACTCATTTACTGGCAGGTGGAGGCAGGGTCTCGGGACCAGATAGAATCTCACTGGATTACAGGGCAAGCTCAAGGGGCTGAATGACCTCCCTCTCTCTCCTGTGTCCCTGTCTGTCTGAAGAAATCTCATCTTTAGTCTCAATAAATTTACAAGAATTTCCCAACAGCGAGGTTGGTAATCACAGAAGACAAGCTGGTGTTTAACAAAAGAGCTGTTTGTGAGAGCTAAGCCTCCCTCGCCACTGATCACCACTTGACACTGCTCTCCTCACTGCCAGCCTCTGAGAGCAGCACACACAACACGACAGCTGGCCCAGGCGGCGGCAGGCTCCACTCAGAGCCCCACGTCCAAGGCAGCTGCCCATCAGGGTCACAACCTGCGGCTGAACGGGTAACTGTTTGCTGCTCCAAAGTGCAATTTCTGATTCCCAAGTTCTACTGCAGAGAACTCAGTCATTCAATTCACAAACAAGAGAAAATCTGCAGATGCTGCAAACACACACACACACACACACACACACACACACACACACACACAAACACACACACACACACACAAACACACACACACACACACACACACACACACACTCACACACTCACAGACACACACTCACACACACTCACACACACACAAACACACACACACACACAAAATGCTGGAGGAACTCAGCAGGCCAGGCAGCATCTATGGAAAAAAGTACAGCTGACTTTTCGGGCCGAAGATGCTGCCTGGCCTGCTGAGTTCCTCCAGCATTTTGTGTGTGTTGCTTAGTCATTCAGTTATATATTTACACATGCATGTTGTACAGCGTATCCACCTGCACACAGCTCACTCGGTAGTGTAGATGTTGTGTACACCTCCTGTCCAACAGGGGGCGCTCTAATGGATGTTAGGTGAACACCTTCAGGTGTACAGAGGTTGCTATGTGCGGATGTCAGTGTGTGTCCAGTCTCCCGGGCTACAACGGGCATTGTGTGAGGATGTCAGATGTACATCTCCCTTCCTACAGGGGAGTGGTGTGTGTAGATATCAGGTGTACACACCCTGCCCTACAGGGCTGCTTTTTACTATGGCTGCCCACAAGTAAATGAATCTCAGGGTTGTATATGGTAACATATACAATGTCTATAAAAAGTATTTACCCCACACGCCCCCCCCCCAGAAGTTTTCATGTTTTATTGTTTTACATTGAATCACTGTGGACTTAATTTGGCTTTTTTTGACACTGATCAACAGAAAAACACAAAATAATTGATTGCATAAGTATTTACCCCCTTTAATATGACACAACAGATCATCACTGGTGCAGCCAATTGGTTTGAGAAGTCACATAATAAGTTAAATGGAGATCGCCTGTGTGCAGTTCAGGTGTTTCAATTGATTGTAGTAAAAATACACCTGTATCTGTATCTGACTGCCAAAATCTCTGTTGACCATCTCTATCTGTCTAACTAGATCGGTACTTGATGATGGTGTGTGGCTTATGGATCAGCTTCATCTTCGAATTTAAAATGTCTGGATGTGATACAAGCTCAGACTTTAAGACTGTGTTGTGGTGCAGTAACGCCATCTCCTGTTTCAGCTTTACTGGTTGAAATGGGACAATTACCCTTACAATTGCAGAGGATGAAGTTGTTGTTAAATTTGAGGGGGTAGAGGAATGATCACCCGGAGACAACTGTACAAAACACAGAGGCAAGTCAAATACAAAAGATTGTCAAGTGGATATAGAAAGACAGAAGTGATCATTAGTCGTCTGAGAATTGGACACACTAATCTTAACTATACATTACACAAAATAGTGAAACATCCAGCTGGGTTGTGTGAATACTGTAATCAACCAGAAACAGCTGAACATGTATTGATAAAATGTCAGAAGTATCAAAAAGAAAGAGTGAAGATGATAGGAGCGCTTAAGATACACAAAAAAACGGATGTGGGTATAGAAGACATTTGAAGTGGGAATTCAAGAGAAATACAGATCTGTATCATGAAGTATCTGAAAGACTCAGGTTTATTATATAGAATATAGGGAATGCAATTCTTTTCCCTCCTCCTGTTTATCCAACGATCCACACTCCAGTCTAGCAGGTGGTGATAATGCACTTAAAAGCTGGTTTGCCGACCGCCATAAAACAACACAAGAAGACGAAGAAGAATGATCACCCTGTTAAAAGTGTGTTGAAAGACTGCTGGGAACATCACAAGAAGAGAGTTTTAAGTTTTGGGTGGCTGGGTTCTCGTCACAGTAGGAATATGGGTTTGTTGATTATGTAATCTGCCCCATTGTAGCTTTATCAGTAACCCCACTGTGGATCTTTCCAATGGCTTTAGTTGATTTTAGGTCGCATGATTTAATGAATCCAGGGATCCTGAAATGCCAGAGAGTCTGTTAAGGAAAATTATTGTGACACATTTACAATTTTTACTGATGGATCAAAAGATAATTTAACAGGGAATGCCACTGTGGCTGTCTTTGTGCCTGAATTACAGGTAAGAATAAAGAAACTTCTTACTAACCATTTATTGGTATATTCTGCAAAGCTGGCTGCCATCATTTTGGGCTTACAGTGGGTGGAGGAAATCTGTCCTTGCAAAGTCATAATTTGTTCAGATTCTTTTTTTGGATTTGATTAGAACATAGAATAGTACAGCACAGTGCAGGCCCTTCGGCCCACATTGTTATGCCAGCCCTTAAACCCTGCCTCCCATATAACCCCCCACTTTAAATTCCTCCATATACCTGTCTAGTAGTCTCTTAAACTTCACTAGTGTATCTGCCTCCACCACTGACTCAGGCAGTGCATTCCACGCACCAACCACTCCCTGAGTAAAAAACCTTCCTCTAATATCCCCCTTGAACTTCCCACTCCTTACCTTAAAGCCATGTCCTCTTGTATTGAGCAGTGGTGCCCTGGGGAAGAGGTGCTGGCTATCCACTCTATCTATTCCTCTTAATATCTTGTATACCTCTATCATGTCTCCTCTCATCCTCCTTCTCTCCAGAGTAAAGCCCTAGCTCCCTTAATCTCTGGTCATAATGCATACTCTCTAAACCAGGCAGCATCCTGGTAAATCTTCTCTGTACCCTTTCCAATGCTTCCACATCCTTCCTATAGTGAGGCGACCAGAACTGGACACAGTACTCCAAGTGTGGCCTAACCAGAGTTTTATAGAGCTGCATCATTACATCGCGACTCTTAAACTCTATCCCTCGACTTATGAAAGCTAACACCCCATAAGCTTTCTTAACTACCCTATCCACCTGTGAGGCAACTTTCAGGGATCAATGGACATGTACCCCCAGATCCCTCTGCTCCTCCACACTACAAGGCATCCTGCCATTTACTTTGTACTCTGCCTTGGAGTTTGTCCTTCCAAAGTGTACCACCTCACACTTCTCTGGGTTGAAGTCCATCTGCCACTTCTCAGCCCACTTCTGCATCCTATCAATGTCTCTCTGCAATCTTCAACAATCCTCTACACTATCTACAACACCACCAAACTTTGTGTCATCTGCAAACTTGTAAACCCACCCTTCTACCCCCACATCCAGGTCGTTAATAAAAATCATGAAAAGTAGAGGTCCCAGAACCAATCCTTGTGGGACACCACTAGTCACAACCCTCCAATCCGAATGTACTCCATTTTTTTAGTCTTAAAATGGGTCATTCTAGCAGTAGGTCAGATTTACTGCTGGAAGCTCTTCAAACTTTATTTCATATTCAAAGTATTAGTCTACATGTCTGCTTCTAATGGGTCCCTATACATAGAGGTGTTGAGGGGAACAAGCAGGTAGATGTGTTTGGCCAATAAAGCTGTTAAAAGTTCATCTGTGGATATAGACCTTCCACTTAGCAAATCAGAAGCTAAGGGGTTGGTGGTGTAACTTTCGGTTCGGCTACCAGCTTAATATAGGGGGTGACAGCCCCCCCCAGCCCAGCCAAACTTAAGAAATCTCATTTGGTGGATGCTGTGCGATGTGTCCACTGTTACAAATCAGTACCCCGAAATAACAAACAGTACACAATATGCGACTAAACGATTGAGCTTTATAATTCTTAATTAGACTATCTGGTTAGTAAAGAAAACAAAAAAGAAGGGCCTGTTCTCATAAAACAGTCTGATGTGGAATGTTGGGGCTCATTGATAAGGTTGATCGTTCACCATCGACCTCCTCCGATCGTCGTTGACCTTCAGACCCTCACTCCAAGTCCATTCCGTCCGGCGGTCTACCAACTCTCTCCATTTGCATCTTCTCTCCTCATCTCACCCTGGCAAAAGACCGCGAATTCCCGGCTCCCAGACACACAAGAAAGGACAACATCCCGCTCATTGGCTAGCACGCCCCGTTATCTCTAGTCATAACTCAAACACAATGTTCACGCTTTTAAGACAACGCAGACTGCGCTGGCTGGGCCATGTCCGTCGTATGAAGGATGGTAGACTGCCAAAGGACACCCTCTACAGAGAACTAGCAACAGGCAAGAGGAACGTTGGTAGACCCCAGCTTCGCTTCGAGGACCTCTGCAAGTGCGACGTGAAAGCATTAAAAATCAACACAGAGTGCTGGGAGGATACAGCAGATGACCACAACAAATGGCGAGGTGCTCTTCAGCAACACCTAGAGCGAGGCGAAAGAGTGATCCTGAGTCAGTTTGAGGAGCGGGGAGCTAACCGGAGAGCACAGCGGACAGCAGATCCACGATGCCCTACACATGCAGTAACTGCGGCAGAGCCGGCCGTTCCAGGATCAGCCTCAATAGCCACAGTCGACGCTGCTCGACAAACCAGTGACTACCGGAGGCGCAGTACCCATGGTCGACCACGACCGACGGAGGCCACACAACTCAAACATTGCTGCTACAGAGAAACCATTACCTCAGTAGTGGAACACTACAGAGAAGCCATTACACTAGCCTTAGCTGTGAAACATTACAGCATGTTACAATGGGGCTAAGGATTAGGTGATTACAGCAGGACTTGTGGAGTAATGGGCTTAAGGGGAGACCCCTTAACAGAGTACATCAAACTGTTGGGTTGATGGGAGAAGGGGGCAAGGAATTATATCGACTCAACTTAGAATTGGGCATTCTATGCTTAGTTATTCCTTATATCCTGTTGGAAGACATGACTCGGTTTTGTCATCATCATGAAACAGTTGAACACATTCTTTTACAATGTGAGGTACATAAGGTTGAAAGAAAGCAGGTGCAGTCTGCAGTACTAGCTTTGGGGGTTGACAGTTTTCATTTTAAAACTTTACTAAGGTATGTAAGTGACTTTAATTCACAATATTGTTTTTCATTATTTACAATCTATGGGGCTTTTGGGGGTAATTTAGTTTTCGGTTGATAAGGAACTAGTAGGGGTTTTATTTCCCATCTCCCGACACCACACTCCAGTCCAGTTGGTGTCGGTAAGGCACCTTTAAGTTGGACTGCCAACCACCATTAAAAGTCAGAAGAAGAAAGTCCATCTGCTAGTGAGTGAATATCCTGGCAAAAACTACACCATGAAGACAAAAGAACACTCCAAGCAACTCTGCAAAAAGGTTATTGAAAAGCACAAGTCAGTAGATGGATACAAGAAAATTTCCAATTCACTGAATATCCCTTGGAGTACAGTTAAGTCAAACATCAAGAAATGGGAAGAATATGGCACACTGTAAGTCTGCCTAGAGCAGGCCGTCCTCAAAAACTGAGTGACCGTGCAAGAAGGGGACTCGTGAGGGAAGCCACCAAGAGACCTATGACAACTCTGGAGGAGTTACAAGCTTCAGTGGCTGAGATGGGAGAGACTGTGCAGACAACGACTGTTGCCCAGGTGCTTCACCAGTCTTCCTTCAGTTAGTCCTGACGAAGGGTCTCGGCCTGAAACGTCGACTGTACCTCTTCCTACAGATGCTGCCTGGCCTGCTGCGTTCACCAGCAACTTTGATGTGTGTTGCTTCACCAGTCTCAGCTTTATGGGAGAGTGGCAAAGAGAAAGCCACTGTTCAAAACATACTGACGTGAAATCTCAGCTAGGGTTTCAGCTGGAAGAAGGTCCTATGGTCTGATTAAACCAAAATTAAGCTTTTTGGCCATCAGAATAAATGCTATGTTTGACATAAGCCAAACACTGCTTATCATCAAATACGCACCATTACTACCCTGAAGCATGGTGGTGGCTGCATCATGCTGTGGGGATGCTTCACTGCAGCAGGCCCTGGAAGGCTTGTGAAGGTAGAGGGTAAAATGAATGCAGCAAAATACAAGGAAATCCTGATGCAGTCTGCAAGAGAACTGTGACTTGGGAGAAGATTTGTTTTCCAGCAAGCGTGAAGCCAAAGCTACACAGGAATGGTTTAAAAACAATAAAGTTAATGTCCTGGAGTGGCCAAGTCAGAGTCCAGACCTCAATTCAATTGAGAATTTGTGGCTGGACTTGAAAAGAGCTGTTCACTCATGCTCCCCATGCAATCTGACAGAACTTGCGCAGTTTTGTAAAGAAGAATGGGGAAAAATTGCAGTGTCCTGATGTGCAAAGCTGATGGAGACCTATCCACACAGATTCAAGTCTGAAATTGCTGCCAAAGGTGCATCTACTAAATACTGACTTGAAGGGATGAATACTTGTTACTTTGTGTTTAATAAATTTAGACCCATTTGTAGACATTTGTTTTCACTTTGACACGAAAGAGTCTTTTCTGTTGATCAGTGACAAAAAAAGCCAAATTAAATCCACGGTGATTCAATGTTGTAAAACAATAAAATACAAAAACTTCCAAAGGGGGTGAATACTTTTTGTAGGCACTGTATCTACTTTGACAATAAATTCACTTTGAACTTGAGGAAGCTACCCCAGATACAGTCATGGTGACACAGAGTGTTATGTTTTGTAACTTCGAAACATTAAACTGATTCAATCATTCTATCGAAGATTTGGGAGTCCGAAATGTGAAGATTAACGTCGTGTTTACTTTAAGTGAGGTGACATATGCAATTCACGTATCTATACATAAAACACATAGTTAATTATTTAAATGAACAGGAATTCTTAATCAAACAACATATATCCAAGATGACTGAAATATTAAATGCACAACACTCCTTCAGCCAGGGTAACAGTAAACTCCAATTCAATAGAGAATGCTTTGCAACTGTGTGACAGTATACTATCAATTTCCAAGGATAAATGAGACAGTCCATCAGCATTTCCACGATTAGTTGTCCTCGTGAATTCAAGCTTGCAATCGTCTTCCAAGAAAAAGATCCCAGCTCTGCATTTGTGCGCAGTTAGCGGAACACCATTCTGTGGGTTGAAAATGGACACTAGTGGTTGATGATCAGTAATGAGGGTAAACTCTTTCCCATACAGATACTGGTTGAAATGTTTCACACCCCAAACCAGAGTCAATGCCTCTCTGTCAATCCGTGCATTACTTTTCTTTGCAGTGGTAAGGAAACATCATGCAAAGGCTATGGGCATTCACTCATAACATGTAACAAGACTGCACCTGTACCATAAGGCGAGGCATCACAGGCGAGTTTCACAAGATGATGTGGATCATAATGTGTTAGTGCAGTGTCTGACGTTACAACTTCCTTTACCTTTTTTAAAACCACCTCACACTGTTTTCTCCATTGCTATTTCTTCTTGACCAGTAATAATGAGTTCAATGAACAGGGCACAGTGGCCAGATTTGGCAGGAGCCTGTTGTAGTAATTAACAAATCTTAAGAAGGATCACAGCTTTGACATATCCTTTGGCCTTGGGGCACCCACCATTGCTTGAATTGAGTAATCCTTGTGTGTTAATGGTATAACAACAGTAAGTGATGTTTGCTTTAAAGAATTCACACTTGCTCCATCATGCTCTGAGCCCATAATCTTCTAAACTTTTCAACACCACCTTGAGATTTTGGAGATGTTCCTTGTCATCCTCACTGATGTCATCAAGGTAACACTGAGTGCCTGGGCAGCCCTGCAGCTCCTGGTCCAGAGCTTTCTTCCAGAGTGCGGCTGCGGACGCTACTCCAGAAATAAGCCTATTGTAGCAATCAAGCCTTTTACATGGTTGTAGTGAGAAACACCTTAGACCTTCTTACACCTCCATCTGAAAACCTACAGCACAATACAGGCCCTTCAGCCCACAATGCTGTGCTGAACATCTACTTACTTTAGAAATTACCCACAGCCCTCTATTTTTCTGAGCTCCATGTACCTATCCAGGAGTCTCTTAAAAGACCCAATCGTATCCGCCTCCACCACAGTTGCCGGCAGTCCATTCCAAGCACTCACCACCCTCTGCATAAAAACTTACCCCTGACATCTCCTCTGTACTTGCTTCCAAGCACCTTAAAACTATGTCCTCTTGTGGTAGCCATTTCAGCCCTGGGGAAAAGCCTCTGACTATCCACACGATCAATGCCTCTCATCATCTTATCAGGTCATCTCCCATTCTCCGGTTCAGGTGATCTGTAGGGAGGCTTCATCTAAGTCAACGACTTTCAGTACTGGGTTGATGGTGACCTTAAAATCACCACAGGTCCTGACAGACCCATTCTTCTTGAGTATTGGACCACTTACGTTGCCTATAGGCCCCACTCAATCTTGTGAAGAATTCCTTCAACTTCCATGCGTTGAAGCTCACTGGCTACTTTGTCACAGATGGTATAAAGAACCAGACGGGCTTTGCAAAACATGGGTGTGGCATTTTCATTTAACCCTTGACTTGCTTGAGTTTTCCAATCCCACCCTCCTTGCCAATCTTATGTTTTGTAACTTCAAAACATTAAAACTAATTCAAACAAGAACTCAGGAGTCTAAAATCTGGGTCAAACTTTGGGTACTTAAAGCGAGCTGCACACTTATCACATGGGTAGCATGATGACGTGCGCCATTCATGTACTTTTACATATAACCCGTAATGAATTATTTAAACAGATAGGAATGCTTAAACAAACAATGTATTAGAAGATTACTCAAGTATTAAATACAAAACATAGAGCAGTACTGCACAGAAACCTCCCCATTGGCCCATCTAGTCCAATCCCAACTGTTACTCTGCCTAATTTGATCGACCTGCACCCGGACCACAGCCCTCCCTACTCCTCCCACCCATGTGCTTATCCAATCTTCTCTTAAATGTTGAAATCGAACCCTCATCCACCATTTCCGCTGTCAACTCGTTCCACACTCTCACTGCCCTCTGAGTGAAGGAGTTTCCCCTCAGGTTCCCCTCAATCATTTCACCTTTCACCCTTAACCTATGACCTTTAGGTGTAGTCTTACCCAACCTCAGTGGTAAAAGCCTGTTTGCATCTATACTCCCCTTAATTTTGTACAGCATACCTCTTAAAAACTCCCAAGCTTTTGATAAATGTATCAAGAGATCTGAAAGTATGTTGTTTGTAACTCTCTTGCTTCTGATCTTAAACCTCGGCCCTGTTGTTTTTCACTCGCCCTCTCGATACCCCTCGTGATCTAATTTACCTCTGTCAGGTCTCCCCTCAATCTCCAACGTTCCAAGCAATAGCCTCTCCTTGTAGCTCAGGCCACCAAGCCCAGGAAACTCCTGGTGAATTTTCAACTCTCTCATAGGCCTGGATTCAATGAACTATGTCCCTGGCTTTTCACAACCAGCCTCTGTGGAGGGAGTGGATGTACCTCCTTTCAAATGTAGATGGACTCTAGAAAAGATTGTGAGGCTTCAAAAGCAGCAAATGTGACTCCACCTTGAAGGAAGGGGAGGGGAGGGAGAGACGGATAGGCGGGGGGGGGTGGAAGCGATGGAGGAGGGAGAGGGAGGAAGGGAGGGAGAAATGGACAGGATTAGGAGGGAGGGGTGGAAGAAAGGATTTGGATGAGGATGAGGGTTTGGATGACGGAGGGATAGATGGGGAGAATAAGAAGGGCGGCTGGAGAGGCAGGGAAACATTGAGAGATGGAGAGAGGGAAGTAAACGGAGTGGTGCAATAGACAGGAGAGGAAGAGAGGAGAAAAGGGAAGAGGGAGAGAGTGGGAGAGATGGAAGGAGCGAGGGAGCTGTAAATAGAGGGATGCTGCGGGAGATGAGGGCAAGGAAGAGAGCGAGGAGATGGATTGAGAGAGGGACGGAATTGGTAAAGCAAGAGGGTAAAGGGGATGGGGGGAGAGGGGGAGTCAGCACCAATGTGAATCTCTGAGAAGGGAATTTCGTTTGATGAATATATTGAGGGTTTGGATAAGGGTGCATGAGTTGGCACAAGGGTGGGAATATGGACAAGGGTGGAGGTTTCAGTGAGGGTTTGGACAAGGGTGAGGGATTGGACGAGGGTGAGGGATTGGACAAGGGTGAGGGTTTGGACAGGGGTAAGGGTTTGGACGAAGGTGAGGGATTGGACGAGGGTGAGGGTTTAGACGAGGATGAGGGTTTGGACGAGGGTGAGGGATTGGACGAGGGTGAGGTTTTGGACGAGGGTGAGGGTTTAGATGAGATTTGGATTAGGAGAAGGGTTTTGATGTGGGTGAGGATTTGGATGTGGGAGTGAGTTTCGTTGAGGGTGGAGTTGAGGATTAGTTATTGACAGAAAAACACAGTAGGATTAAACAGATGATTTCCTGTCGTGTCCGCAGGATGGGAATTGGGGAGCCAGTCTCTCTGTTCTGTAACACACGGCGACAGACCCTCGGCGAGAGTTCCGTTACCCGGGGCATTGCCGAGAGGTTTCTGGCGTTCGGGATTCTTTGGAATTCTCTGCCCCGATTCTGTTACAGTTGCAAAGGATGGATATATTCCAGAGGAACTGGTAGGCTCCTGGTTGTTCAGTAGAATAAGGGGGATCAGGAAACCCATTTCAGGGGCGAAATGGCCATTGCCAACACTCTCTCGCCGCGGTTCCGTCAGTTCTCGGCCACGGTGAAGGGCGTTGGCGCCCCCTGCTGTTCAGCCGCGGTCTTCACTCACAGCAGCTCAACACGACGGCGGTGCAACTCCCGGCAACACACGCCAAAATGTTGGAGGAACTCAGTGATTTAGGCAACGTCAAGTGTCAAACCTCTCCCCACATCCCACCCCAGAAATACTCCTCAGATGGACTACCACCGGCATCTCAACTCTCTGCACCTTCTGAGTGAGGAAGCTCCTCCAAGGATTCCCCTTCAATATCTCACCTTTCACCCCTAACCTATGATCTCTAGTTCTAGTGAAACCCAACCTCATTTACCCTATCTACACCGCTCACAATTTTGTATACGTCTATCAAATCTTCCCTTCTTCTCCTGCACTCCAGGGGACAAAGTCCAAACCCATCTGACCCTTCCCTGTTACTCAGGCCCTCAAGTCCCAGCAACATCCTTGGAATTTTTCTCCGCACTCTTTCAAAGTTCAACGTGAATTTATTATCAAAGTTGTATGTCAACCCTGAGATTAATTTTCTCGTGGGCATTCACAGTAAATATAAAGAAACACAATACAATCAATCAAAAACAACCAGTGTGCAGAAGACAACAAACCGTGCAAATATTTAAAAAATCAGCAATAACTATCGAGAACATGAGATGAAGAGTCCTTGAAAGTGAGCTTGTACACTGTTGGACATTTCCATGATGGGGCAAGTGAAGTTATCGTCACTGGTTATGAGCCTGATGGTTGAGGGGTAATAACTGTTCCTGAACCTGGTGGTGTGAGTCCTGAGGCTCCTGTACCTCCTTCCTGATGGCAGCATCGAGAAGAGAGGATGACCTGGATGGTGGGGTCTCTGATGATGGATGCAGCTTTCCTGTGACAGCACTCTGTGTGCCTAACAGTGGGAAGTGCTTTACCCATGATGGACTGGGCCATACCCACCACGTTTTATAGGCTTTTCCATACAAGGACATTGGTGATTCCATACCAGGCCATGATGCAACCAGTCAATATACTCTCCACCACACATCGATAGAAGTTTGTCAAGGTTTCAGATGCCATGCCGAATCTTCACAAACACCTAAGAAGGTAGAGGTGCTGCCATGTTTTCTTCAAAATGGCATTTGTGTGCTGGACCCAGAGCAGATCCCCTGAAATGATAACACTGAGGAATTTAAAGCTGCTGACCCTCTCCGCCTCTGATCTTCCAATGAGGACTGGCTCTTGGACCTCCGGTTTCCTCCTGAAGGCAATAAAATGATCCTTGGTCTTACTGACATTGATAATTTTTCTGTAGATAGGTGACCAAACTACACACAATACTCAAAATTTGCGCTCACCAGTGTCTTCAACATAGTATCCCAAATCCTGTGCTCAATAATTCTGAAGGCCAATATGCTGTAAACTCTCTTTATGACCACTTTCAAGGAAATATTTCTCCTGTAGGTAAAGTTCAAAGTTCTTATATGTCACTATATGCAACCCAGAGATTCATTTTCTTATGGGCATACTCCGTAACTCCAATAACCATAATAGAATCAATGAAAGACACACACAGCAGGACAGATAAATGACCAATGTGTAGGTGACCAGAACTACACACAAAACTTAAAACTCACCAGTTGTATGCTGATCCAGATTCCAGCGTCTGCAGTCTTCTTGTGTCTCCAGTTTACACGGATCCTGCAGTCAATCCCCACTCAATCCCAGAGTGGGGTTATGGCCTCTTACCACTGTCCATCTCCTCCACCACCCTCAATTCCCCTGTCCCTTGTGCGACAAGCCCACTTGCCCTAATGTCCACATGAAATATGTTAAACATGACCCCCATTCTCCCTCCTCTCCTGAATTCTTAAACACAAGAGACTCTGCAGATGCTGAAAATCCTGAGCAACACACACAAAATGCTGGAGGAACTCAGCAAGTCAGGCAGTATCTATGGACAGTTGACATTTCAGGTCAAGACCCTTCATCAGGACTGGAAAGGAAGAGGGCAGAAGCCAGAATAAGAAGGTGAATCGCCTGGGCTCACCTAACACCTGCCAGCTTGTATTCCATCCCCTTCTCTCCACATTCTTGTTCTGCCTTCTAACAAGAACAGTCCGTGTCGGTTCCCAATCATTGCTAATTTAGTTGCAGACAAGTCTGAGCACCATCAAATAACGTTAAAAAAAGTGAATGTTAAATTAACTGCATGGTAGTCCATGAAAAGTATTTCAACATTTTTAATGCAAATAGGTTACCTTTAAGAGGAAGTCACCCGAAGAATGGAATTTGGCATTTAATTACAAAATCCAATATGAATTGGCACTCCCTAGTTTTCAAAAAAGTTTAAAGTTCAACATAGATCAATTATCAAACTACGTATATGTCACCATATACTACCTTGAGATTCATTTTCTTGCAGGCATTCAGTGTAAAATAAAGAAATACAATAGAATCAATGAATAACTACAAAGACTGGCAAATGACAAATCTGTAGGAGATGATGAACTCTGCAAATAAAGACAAATCAATCAATCAATCATTCAATAAATAGAGAACATGAGTTGTAGAATCCTTGAAAGTGAGCCCATGGGTTGTGAAATCAGTTCAGTGTTGAGGTGATTGAAGTTATCCACAGCAGTTCAGGAGCCTGATGATTGTAGGGTAATAACTCATCCTGGACTTCGTTGTGTGTTAGATCGCTGCTGAACACCCTGTTACAATGCTCAAAGAGTCAAGTTTAATGCGATCATGAAGGAGGCATGCCAGTGGCTGTATTTCATTAGGAGTTTAAGGAGATTTGGTATGTCACCAAAGGTTCACCCTTCAGTTCAAGAGCCTGATGGTTGAGGGGTAATAACTGTTCCTGAACCTGGTGGTGTGAGACCTGATGGGTGAGGGGTAATAACTGTTCCTGAACCTGGTGGTCTGGGATCTGATGGTTGTGGGGTAATAACTGTTCCTGAACCTGGTGGTGCGGGACCTGATGGTTGAGGGGTGATAACTGTTCCTGAACCTGGTGGTGTGGGACCTGATGGTTGAGGGGTGATAACTGTTCCTGAACCTGGTGGTGCGGGACCTGATGGTTGCGGGGTAATAACTGTTCCTGAACCTCGTGGTGTGGGACCTGATGGTTGAGGGGTGATAACTGTTCCTGAACCTGGTGGTGCGGGACCTGATGGTTGAGGGGTAATAACTGTTCCTGAACCTGGTGGTGTGGAACCTGATGGTTGAGGGGCGATAACTGTTCCTGAACCTGGTGGTGTGGGACCTGATGGTTGAGGGGTAATAACTGTTCCTGAACCTGGTGGTGTGGGACCTGATGGTTGAGGGGCGATAACTGTTCCTGAACCTGGTGGTGTGGAACCTGATGGTTGAGGGGCGATAACTGTTCCTGAACCTGGTGGTGTGGGACCTGATGGTTGAGGGGTAATAACTGTTCCTGAACCTGGTGGTGTGGGACCTGATGGTTGAGGGGCGATAACTGTTCCTGGACCTGGTGGCGTGGGACCTGATGGTTGAGGGGTAATAACTGTTCCTGAACCTGGTGGCGTGGACCTGATGGGTGAGGGGTAATAACTGTTCCTGAACCTGATGGTGTGGGACCTGATGGGTGAGGAGTAATAACTGTTCCTGAACCTGGTGGTGTGGGACCTGACGGTTGAGGGGTAATAACTGTTCCTGAACCTGGTGGTGTGGGACCTGATGGTTGAGGGGTAATAACTGTTCCTGAACCTGGTGGTGTGGGACCTGATAGTTGTAGATTAATAACTGTTCCTGAACCTGGTGGTGTGGGACCTGATGGTTGAGGGGTAATAACTGTTCCTGAACCTGGTGATCTGGGACCTGACGGTTGAGGGGTAATAACTGTTCCTGAACCCGGTGGTGTGGGGCCTGACGATTGAGGGGTAATAACTGTTCCTTAACCTGGTGGTGTGGGACCTGACGGTTGAGGGGTAATAACTGTTCCTGAACCCGGTGGTGTGGGACCTGACGGTTGAGGGGTAATAACTGTTCCCGAACCTGGTGGTCTGGGACCTGACGGTTGAGGGGTAATAACTATTCCTGAACCCGGTGGTGTGGGACCTGACGGTTGAGGGGTAATAACTGTTCCTGAACCTGGTGGTGTGGGACCTGACGGTTGAGGGGTAATAACTGTTCCTGAACCTGGTGGTGTGGGACCTGATGGTTGAGGGGTAATAACTGTTCCTGAACCTGGTGGTCTGGGACCTGACGGTTGAGGGGTAATAACTGTTCCTGAACCCAGTGGTGTGGGACCTGACGGTTGAGGGGTAATAACTGTTCCTGAACCTGGTGCTGTGGGACCTGATGGTTGAGGGGTAATAACTGTTCCTGAACCTGGTGGTGTGGGACCTGACGGTTGAGGGGTAATAACTGTTCCTGAACCTGGTGGTGTGGGACCTGATGGTTGAGGGGTAATAACTGTTCCTGAACCTGGTGGTGTGGGACCTGATAGTTGTAGATTAATAACTGTTCCTGAACCTGGTGGTGTGGGACCTGATGGTTGAGGGGTAATAACTGTTCCTGAACCTGGTGATCTGGGACCTGACGGTTGAGGGGTAATAACTGTTCCTGAACTCGGTGGTGTGGGACCTGACGATTGAGGGGTAATAACTGTTCCTTAACCTGGTGGTGTGGGACCTGACGGTTGAGGGGTAATAACTGTTCCTGAACCCGGTGGTGTGGGACCTGACGGTTGAGGGGTAATAACTGTTCCCGAACCTGGTGGTCTGGGACCTGACGGTTGAGGAGTAATAACTATTCCTGAACCCGGTGGTGTGGGACCTGATGGTTGAGGGGTAATAACTGTTCCTGAACCTGGTGGTGTGGGACCTGACGGTTGAGGGGTAATAACTGTTCCTGAACCTGGTGGTCTGGGACCTGACGGTTGAGGGGTAATAACTATTCCTGAACCCGGTGGTGTGGGACCTGACGGTTGAGGGGTAATAACTGTTCCTGAACCTGGTGGTGTGGGACCTGACGGTTGAGGGGTAATAACTGTTCCTGAACCTGGTGGTGTGGGACCTGATGATTGAGGGGTAATAACTGTTCCTGAACCTGGTGGTGTGGGACCTGATAGTTGTAGATTAATAACTGTTCCTGAACCTGGTGGTGTGGGACCTGATGGTTGAGGGGTAATAACTGTTCCTGAACCTGTTGGTCTGGGACCTGACGGTTGAGGGGTAATAACTGTTCCTGAACCCGGTGGTGTGGGACCTGACGGTTGAGGGGTAATAACTGTTCCTGAACCTGGTGCTGTGGGACCTGACGGTTGAGGGGTAATAACTGTTCCTGAACCTGCTGGTGTGGGACCTGATGGTTGAGGGGTAATAACTGTTCCTGAACCTGGTGGTGTGGGACCTGATGGTTGAGGGGTAATAACTGTTCCTGAACCTGGTGGTGTGGGACCTGATGGTTGAGGGGTAATAACTCTTCCTGAACCTGGTGGTGTGGGACCTGACGGTTGAGGGGTAATAATTGTTCCTGAACCTGGTGGTGTGGGACCTGATGGTTGAGGGGTAATAACTCTTCCTGAACCTGGTGGTGTGGGACCTGATGGTTGAGGGGTAATAACTGTTCCTGAACCTGGTGGTGTGGGACCTGATGGTTGAGGGGTAATAACTGTTCCTGAACCTGGTGGTGTGGGACCTGATGGTTGTAGGGTAATAATTGTTTCTGAACCTGGCAGTGTGGCACCTGACAGTTGAGGGGTAATGACTATTCCTGTACCAGCTGGTTTGGGACATAAGGCTCCTGTACCTCCTCCACAGGAAGAGATCATGGCCTGGATGGTGGGGGTCTGTGATGATCAATGCAGCGCTTCGAGTAGATGTGCTCAATGGTGGGAAGGGCTTTACCCGTGCTGGTCTGGGCTGTATCCATTACTTTTTCTGGGCTTTTCCATTCAAGGGCATCAGTGTTTCCAAACCAGGCTGTGGCAGAACCAGAGAGAATACTCTCCACCACACATCTAAAGATCTTTGTCAGTGTTTCTGGTGACATGCTGAATCCAGGCAAACTTCGAAGAAAGCAGAGGCACTGTGTACGTGGTCCAGACAGCAGTGTGGAGTGCTTCTGTCACTGGGTGAGTACCAGATACCAGTGTGGAGTGCTTCTGTCACTGGGTATGTACCTGGACCGACACCTTCAATGATCTTTGAACTGAGGTGTCCAAGTGTTTCACACTCACCACATTTATAAAGTCCAGGACGTTGGAAGTTTCTCCAACCCCCAGAGTAATACACACAGTGAGTGATCTCCCTAATATCTCCCTGCACCCGACCCCTCCTATCCTGTGAAACTCCCTCACTGACCACTCCCAGTGTGAAGCTCCCTCACTGACCACTCCCACAGTGTGAAACTCCCTCTCTGACCACTCCCAGTGTGAAACTCCCTCTCTGACCACTCCCAGTGTGAAGCTCCCTCACTGACCACTCCCACGGTGTGCAACTCCCTCACTGACCACTCCCACAATGTGAAGCTCCCTCACTGACCACTCCCACAGTGTGAAGCTCCCTCACTGACCACTCCCACAGTGTGAAACTCCCTCTCTGACCACTCCCAGTGTGAAGCTCCCTCACTGACCACTCCCACGGTGTGAAACTCCCTCACTGACCACTCCCACAGTGTGAAGCTCCCTCACTGACCACTCCCACATTGTGAAGCTCCCTCACTGACCACTTCCACTGTGAGGCGCTCCCTCACTGGCCACTCTTATAGTGAGGTGATCCCTCACCGACAACTCCCTCTGGGTGCAGCTACCTCACGGATGCCCCACGCAGTTCGGAGCCCCGGCCCCGGTGAGGCGCTCCCTCACTGACCCCGCCTACAGACCGACGCACCCTCGCTGACCCCCGCAGTGCGGCGCTCCCTCCCGTTCTGCAGACTCAACCCGTGTGACGTTAAAGACCGGACATGAGGTCAGATGGGGCCCGCCAGGGGGCGGGGACTGGCCGTGAACTTCCGGTCGGATCGACCCCGAAGGCCCGAAGCCTCGGGCTCAAGTTTACCAGCCTTTCGGTGAGAGATTGGAGTGGTGGTGCCGCCGCTGGACTGCAGGTCGGGAGCGATGCCGCGCAGTGTCGGCGGAGGCTAAGAGTCGGCAAAGCCGAGGCAGCCGCGGGCTCGGCTCAGGCCTAGTCCCCGACTTCGGCCTGACCCAGACCGCAGGCCCCGCATTCCAGGCTCGGACTCAGCCCCAGACCGCTGCCTAGGTATTGGACGTCAGATACCGGCTAATCCCAGGCCACGGCCCTAGGTTTCAGTGGCGGGCCCCAGGACCAGGCCTCAGGTTCTGGGCCCCGGGCACCAATCCCCGGCCGTAGATACAATCCTGAACTTCGGGCCCCGGACCGGAGGCCTCAGTCCCGGGTTCAGCCTTGAGCCCAGCCCCATGGCTCTGGCCCCCGAAGGGCCGGCTGTGCAGGCCTGGTCGCGGGTGTCGGTGGTGGGCCCGCGGGCGTTGCGGGACGCGCTGGCCGTGCTGGCGCCCGAGTGCCGGGACTCGCAGAGGCAGCTGCTGAGCCTGGTGCAGGGCCTGAGGGAGGAGGGCTGCCTGCCCACCGTGCTCCGCAGCCAGGACGTGTACGGCTACACCTCGAGCACCTGCCGGGTGCCCCCCGCCGCCTCCGCCTCGCAGCCCAGGCCCAGCCCCCGGCAGCCCAAGCCCCAGGCCAACCCCAGGTCGCCGCCGCGTAGAGGCTGGCTTCGCCCGCCGGCCTCTGGGGTCAGGCTGCGGGCCGTCCCCTGCCGGGAATCCCGCAGGCACCGCTATCCCGACAGGAGGGCCGGGGCCAAGAAGCCGAGCCGGGAGCCCCACGCCGGGGACAGGAGCGCTTCCGTGGAGGACAAGCCGGCCAGCAGGCTGCAGCTGCTGAGGTCCAAGGTGATCAAGGTGGACGAGCCGTCCTCAGACGAGGAGGTGAGGAGGAAGGCGCAGAGGATCCTGAGGGTCAACCTGTCGCCCGTGGTGAAGATCAGGCCCATAACCTACCCCACCTAGCATGGGGGAGGTGGGCTGCGGCAGTGGGACATCTCCTCAGGAATCTCGAGACCCTCCACGGCACCAGGGAGCACTGACCCGGGACCTGTCACGTCTGGAGCCACAGAGCAGTGGGATGAGGGCTCAGGAATTACAACATTTGGAACTGTGTGTCACTGGGGCAAAGACGCAGGGCCTGCAACATCAGGGAATGTTCTGTGAGGTGGTAACGTTGAACCTGCATGTCACTGGGGCAAGCACTTGGGACCTACAGCCTGTGGAACTGTACGATAGTGGGTCAAAGACCTGGGACTTGAAACATCCGGAAACACACAACATTGGAGCAAAGACTTGGGACTTGAAACACCTGAAAAGGCCCGGCAGTGGCAGCAAGGTTGTGGTGAAATGACATGGGGCTTCATCTCCCGGTGGGCATCTCCTGCCAATGGATTCTGGTCGACCATTGTCCACTGCTGTTCCCTTTCACACTTTAATTTGTGTAGGTGGTTCAAATGTAGTTTTGGCACTTAGGAATAGGACGAACTCTTGTCCCGTCCAGGTTCAGGGAGGTCTTGGCCTCTCTGCCACCTGGCATCATACCTGCTCAGGTGTCAGGTTTTGAATTTTCTAGTACTTGATAGAAAATTACTGAGTTCTCATTGGCTGTAGGGAAAGTGCCAAAATTCCTGTACCTGTGCTTCCGCCTGGGGCCTCTAGCAGTGTAGGTACATGCACACCTGACCTCAGCTTCCAATGTGGGTTATCTCCATAGATACGACCCCAAGAATGCAGAAACCATTTTTTCCCACGACATTATTTCATATGATAGAGCACAAAATTAATCCCCTTCTGACTTAAAGCGGACATTTGACCATGGGAAAATAGATCCATTTGTACTTGAGGGTGGAGTTTGTCTCCAAAGCACTGGGGCAAAGCCCATTTCTAGCTCATTAACGATTGACTGTTCTGCAGAGATTTTACCAACAGAAGCCCGTTCTGCTCCTGGTTCCGTAAATTCCTAAATGACCTTGTTGGTTACTGCTGCCTTCCATGGAGTGTTGAATGTGTTTGATCAGGGCTTTCGCCATGGGGGCCGCTGCTGGGTTTGTGTTAGAAAATTGGGAGCCAATGTCAACAGATGTGGTTAGCTCTGGAGGTTCACGGCCACTGAAGATGGTGCTACTACCAAACGTAATCAGTTTCCATCATTGTTCCCCTCTCCACATGCACCCACCAGCCCCCTCCCAAACCCTGGGCTCACAACTCTCTGCCGTTCGTGGTCCTTCCTCCTCAGGCTGTCCCAGTTGGGTTCCTGGAGACGTAGAGCGCAGAGACAGGCTGGCTAGCCCATCACACCCATGGGTTATAGAGAAAGGCTGAATAGGTTAGGGGTTTATTCCCTGGAGCGTAGGAGAGTGAGGGGAGATTGGAAAGTAGTACAGTATACAAAATTATGAGGAGTGTAGACAGGGTAAGTGCAAACAGGCTTTTTCCACGGAGGTTGGATGAAACTAAAACTAGAGGTCATGGGTTAAGGATGAAAAGTGAAAGGTTTAAAGGGAGCATGAGGAGGAACTTCTTCACTCAGAGGGTGGTGAGAGTCCGAAGCGAGCTGCCAGTAGATGTGAGGGGTGCGGGTCCAATTTCACCACTGAAGAGAAATTTGGATAGGTGGATGGGAGGGCTATGGTCCAGGTGCAGGTCGATGGGACTAGGTGGAATAACAGTTTGGCATGGACTAGGTGGGCCAAAACCCCTGGTTTTGTGCTGTTGTGCTCTGTGACTACAATAACCTAACTACTGCTGTAATGAGGTCTCACAGTTAGCATCAACCCAACTCCCCCAGCACAAATTGCTGAGGGGATTCCTGATGATAGAACACAGTCCAAGATCCAGTTGCCATTCCAAATCCTTCCTTCCCAACAAGAGATGCTTTCTGCGGGTTGTGAGTGTTATGCTGCCCAAGGTTAACTAGTCCTCCAGGGGTGGGGGCATCTCCTACACTGACGTAGTGGTCACTCCTTGGCGAACAGTACTTGTAACTCCAGAGTAACCACAGCCGTTGGGAGGTCATGGAAGACAAGAAACCGAAAGCTGTCACCAGTAATAGGTGGGGAGTTTTATGCCTCGCAGTGCACAAAGGATTTCCAGCACGGAGAAGTTTCAGCAACTCGGATTGTCCAAGGGTAGTAGTGTCAACGTTTTAAATGTCTGAAACTTCACTGGTAATGACCTCAGTTCTAATTCAGCAACTGGCCTTTGAAAACCCACAATTCTGAGAATTAAGGGTGAGGATCTGAACTATTACTGAAAGAAAAGAAATATTCTGTGCATCTCAGACCATTTTAATGTACGTCTCTAGCCTCTCTGTAAATGTGAACTGTATTACTCCAGCTTTAATGGGTTTTAATCATTCTTTGTATGATTATAAATTATATAATTCAGCTGTACTATGAACAAAATCACTGTGACTTATCAGCTAGCCGGCAGAAAATTGGATTCGTGATTTTAAATGTTTTTAAAGATATTTGTGCCAATATTTTAAATGTTTTTGCAATAACTTTGTCATGGAATTTGAGTGTTTTGGTGATTGCAGTGGGGCGTTAAATGGAGGGCAGGTGTTTGTGTGGGTGCACAGAGGACAGAGTTTTATTTCCGATGCTTGGGATGGGTGTTGGTGACGAGTGAATCCTCCCCAACCCCTGCCCAGCAGACACAGGATGGCATAAGGGTGCTGGGGGGCTTGGCCTTGGTTTGGACACACATTTAACCCCCACCCCCAGCGTGACTTCAGGTGTTTCAGTCCCAGGCAGATATCCGAGGAGTAGGAATTTTGAACCGTGCCGTGCAGTACAGGCCCTTCGGCCCAGCATGCAGAGGCAGGGGGATAGCAGCAGGCCTCAGAGTGAGGAGGGAAAGGAGCCAGCACATGCAAGTGAGAGGGGGAGCAGGTAAGAATCAGGTTTATTTTCACTGACATATAAAACATAGAGCAGCACAGTACAGGCCCTTTGGCCCACAATGTTCTACTAACCTCTTAACCTGATCAGACTCTATCTAGCTCTTCCCTTCCACATAACCATCCATTTTTCTATCTTCCACGTGACTGCCTAAGAGTCTCCTAATGAACGAGGGGCGATTGGTAAGTTTGTGGCCTAAGGTAGAAGGAGTCAATTTTAAAAACCTAGCACATTTATTTTTCAACATGGTCCCCTCCTACATTTACACACTTAGTCCAGCGGTCGTGGAGCATACGGATCTTATAAAGTGTCCACAGATGGGTGTTTGATAGGTTTGTGGCCTAAGGTAGGAGATGAGTTATACAGCTCTATGTCTCATGCACATGCAGGTCAACTCTTTGAGTGATTATGCAGAAAATTTGAAATTAATAACTCATCTCCTTCTACCTTAGGCCATGAGCATATCAATCACCCCTGATGAGTTATTAACTTCAAACTTTCTGCGTAATCACTCACGCAGAGTTGAACTGCATGTGCATGTAACGAGAGCTGTATAACTCATCTCCTTCTACCTTAGGCCACGAACCTATCTCACTCTGGGCATTTTCTGGAGGTCTAAGATCTATATGCTCCAGGAGCGCTGGACGAAGTGTGTAAATGTAGGAGGAGACTATGTTGAAAAATAAATGTGCTAGGTTTTCTAAAATTGACTCCTTCTACCTTAGGCCACAAACTTATCAATTACCCCTCGTCTCTGCCTGTACTACCAGCACTGGCAACACGTTCCACACACTCACACTTCCAATATTCCCCCCCCCCCATACTTTCCAGCAATCACTTTAAAATTATGTTGTGAAATTTGTTTTGTGGCAGCAGTGCTCTGCAATACATAAAAATTACGATCTAGCCACCATAAATTATAATATAATATGCTATTATCCCATCCCTAACTTCACCGGCCATGGGCTACTGCAGATAGGAATGGGGTGACAGCACAAATGAATGAGATGGTGCAGGGGACAGGGCTTCAGGTTCCTGGATCATCGGAATCTTTTCTGGGAAAGGGATGACCTGTACCAGAGGAAACAGTTGCAGCTGAACGGGAGGGGAACCAATGTCGTGGCCAGAAGGTTTGCTATTGCTACTGGGGAGGGTTTAAACTGGTTTTGCAGTGGGCTGGGACCGGGTCAGTAAGCGAGGGATTGAACAAGAAGGTAAATGTCAGGGAAAGTATTCCTAGGCAAAGTGGAAACAACGGGTCAGATAGATGAGCCGTGTGTTTTGTAATGCGGAGAATACTATGGGTAAGGGTGATGAACTTGGAGCATGGATCAGTACATGGAACTACGATGTAACCGTGACCAAAACCTCATTGAGAAAGGGGCAGGAATGGGTGATTAATGTTCCAGGTTTTCAAGGTTTTAGTAAAGATAGAGAAGGAGGTAAAGTGAGGGGGAGTTGCACTACGAATCAGGGACACTCAGGAGACATAGTGGAGGGGTCAGATACTGAGTTCATTCAGGTAGAATTCGGGAATAAGATGTACGCAATCATACTGATCGGATTGTGGCCCCCACCCCAATAGTCACTGGGACATTGAGGAACAGATATGTGAACAGTAAGGAAATGTGAAAATAGCAGGGTGGTTGTCCTGAGGGATTTCAACTTCCCTGATATCAACTGGGACCTTCTTAGTGTAAGGGGTTTAGATGGGGCAGACTTTGGAGGGTTAAATCAGTATGTAGGTGGTCCAATGAGAGGAGGGGCTGTACTGGACATGGCATTGGATAATGAGCCTGAACAGGTGACTGACCTTCCAGTACATGAGCAGTTAGGGAACAGTGATCACAACTCCTTATCTTCCAGGATAGGCATGGTCCTTGTGGGATAGTTTTAAATTGCGAATTCCAAGGACATTAGGCAGGAACTAAAGCATTGACCGGGAGCAGTGTTTCTCTGACAAGTCCACATCAGATATGTGGAGGGTGTTTAAAGATCAATTGCACAGAGCACAGGAAAGGTATGTTCCTGTTAGAAAGAAGGACAGGAATGAAAAGATAAGAAAACCTTGGTGGTCCAGAGAGGTGATGAATTTAGTCAAGAAGAAAAAGTATGTAAAACTTAGGAACAAATGAAGCACGTGAGGAGACAGAAAAGAATTACATAGAACATAGAATAGTACAGCACAGTACAGGCCCTTCAGCCCACAATGTTGTGCCGACCCTCAAACCCTGCCTTCCATGTAAGCCCCCACCTTAGATTCCTCCATATACCTGTCTAGTAGTCTCTTAAACTTCACTAGTGTGTCTGCCTCCACCACTGACTCAGGCAGTGCATTCCACGCACCAACCACTCTCTGAGTAAAAAACCTTCCTCTAATATCCCCCTTGAACTTCCCACCCCTTACCTTAAAGCCATGTCCTCTTGTATTGAGCAGTGGTGCCCTGGGGAAGAGGCGCTGGCTATACACTCTATCTATTCCTCTTATTATCTTGTACACCTGTATCATGTCTCCTCTCATCCTCCTTCTCTCCAAAGAGTAAAGCCCTAGCTCCCTTAATCTCTGATCATAATGCATACTTTCTAAACCAGGCAGCATCCTGGTAAATCTCCTCTGTACCCTTTCCAATGCTTCCACATCCTTCCTATAGTGAGGTGACCAGAAATTGACACAGTACTCCAAGTGTGGCCTAACCAGAGTTTTATAGAGCTGCATCATTACATCGCGACTCTTAAACTCTATCCCTCGATTTATGAAAGCTAGCACCCCATAAGCTTTCTTAACTACCCTCTCCACCTGTGAGGCAACTTTCAGGGATCTGTGGACATGTACCCCGAGATCCCTCTGCTCCTCCACACTACCAAGTATCCTGCCATTTACTTTGTACTCTGCCTTGGAGTTTGTCCTTCCAAAGTGTACCACCTCACACTTCTCCGGGTTGATCTGCATCTGCCACTTCTCAGCCCACTTCTGCATCCTATCAATGTCTCTCTGCAATCTTTGACAATCCTCTACACTATTTACAACACCACCAACCTTTGTGTCATCTGCAAACTTGCCAACCCACCCTTCTACCCCCACATCCAGGTGTTAATAAAAATCACGAAAAGTAGAGGTCCCAGAACAGATCCTTGTGGGACACCACTAGTCACAATCCTCCAATCTGAATGTACTCCCTCCACCACCACCCTCTGCCTTCTGCAGGCAAGCCAATTCTGAATCCACCTGGCCAAACTTCCCTGGATCACATGCCTTCTAACTTTCTGAATAAGCCTACAGTGCGGGACCTTGTCAAATGCCTTACTAAAATCCATATATATCACATCCACTGCACTATCCTCATCTATATGCCTGGTCACCTCCTCCAAGAACTCTATCAGGCTTGTTAGACATGATCTGCTCTTCACAAAGCCATGCTGACTATCCCTGATCAGACCGTGATTCTTTAAATGCCCATAGATCCTGTCTCTAAGAATCTTTTCCAACAGCTTTCCCACCACAGACGTAAGGCTCACTGGTCTATAATTACCCGGACTATCCCTACTACCTTTTTTGAACAAGGGAACAACATTCGCCTCCCTCCAATCCTCCGGTACCATTCCCGTGGACAATGAGGACATAAAGATCCTAGCCAGAGGCTCAGCAATCTCTTCTCTCACCTCGTGGAACAGCCTGGGGAATATTCCGTCAGGCCCCGGGGACTTATCTGGCCTAATGTATTTTAACAACTCCAACACCCCCTCTCCCTTAATATCAACATGCTCCAGAACATCAACCTCACTCATATTGTCCTCATCATCATCAAGTTCCCTCTCATTGGTGAATACCGAAGAGGAGTATTCATTGAGGACCTCGCTCACTTCCACAGCCTCCAGGCACATCTTCCCACCTTTATCTCTAATCGGTCCTACCTTCACTCCTGTCGTCCTTTTTTCCTTCACATAATTGAAGAATGCCTTGGGGTTTTCCTTTACCCTACTCGTCAAGGCCTTTTCATGCCCCCTTCTTGCTCTTCTCAGCCCCTTCTTAAGCTCCTTTCTTGCTTCCCTATATTCCTCAATAGACCCATCTGATCCCTGCTTCCTAAACCTCATGTATGCTGCCTTCTTCCACCTCACTTGTCACCCATGGTTCCTTCACCCTACCATTCTTTATCTTCCCTCACCGGGACAAATTTATCCCTTACATCCCACAAGAGATCTCTAAACATCGACCACATGTCCATAGTACACTTCCCTGCAAAAACATCATCCCAATTCACACCAGCAAGTTCTAGCCTTATAGCCTCATAATTTGCCTTTCCCCAATTAAAAATTTTCCTGTCCTCTTTGATTCTATCCTTTTCCATGATAATTATAAAGGCCAGGGAGCGGTGGTCACTGTCCCCCAGATCCTCACCCACTGAGAGATCTGTGACCTGACCCGGTTCATTACCTAGTACTAGATCTAGTATGGCATTCCCCTGGTCGCCCTGTCCACATACTGTGACAAGAATCCATACTGGACACACTTAACAAATTCTGCCCCATCTAAACCCTTGGAACTAATCAGGTGCCAATCAATATTAGGGAAGTTAAAGTCACCCATGATAACAACCCTGTTATTTTTGCACCTTTCCAAAACCTGCCTCTCAATCTGCTCCTCTGTATCTCTGCTGCTACCAGGGGGCCTATAGAATACTCCCAATAGAGTAACTGCTCCCTTCCTGTTCCTGACTTCCACCCACATTGACTCAAAAGAGGATCCTACTACATTACCCACCCTTTCTGTAGCTGTAATAGTATTCCTGACCAGTAATGCCACCCCTCCTCCCCTTTTTCCTCCCTCTCTATCCCTTTTAAAGCACTGAAATCCAGGAATATTGAGAATCCATTCCTGCCCTGGTGCCAGCCAAGTCTCTGTAATGGCCACTACATCATAATTCCATGTATGTATCCAAGCTCTCAGTTCATCACCTTTGTTCCTGATGCTTCTTGCATTGAGGTAGACACACTTCAGCCCTTCTACCTTACTGACTTTACACCGTTTATTCTGCTTCTCTTTCCTCAAAGCCTCTCTATATGTTAGATCTGGCTTTACTCCATGCACTTCTTTCACTGCTCTATTGCTCTGGGTCCCATCCCCCTCGCAAATTAGTTTAAACCCTCCTGAACCATGCTAGCAAACCTACCTGCAAGGATATTGCTCCTCCTCGAGTTCAGGTGCAACCCATCCAATCTGCATTTCTCTTCCTCACCACAGACAGGACCTGCAAATTAACCTTCTGGGAATCCTGCACAAGCACTTCCAAGTCCCTTTGCACCTCAGTTTTTTTGTATTTCCTCTCCATTTAGAAAATAGATAGATGCTTTATTGATTCCAAAGGGAATTACAGTGCCACAGTAGCAATACAAGTGCACAGACATACAAATTCTAGAAGAGAAGTAAGAAAGAATAAAAAATAAGTTACCACAAACAGTCTAACAGGAGGGGGTCATCATTTCCCCAGCTGTAGGTTGACTAATGGCCGAGGGTAAGAATGACCTCATATAGTCTGTTTGGAGCAGTGCAGTTGTCTTTGTCTGTTACTAAAGGTTCTCTTCTGTTCAGTCAAGGTGGCATGCAGGGGTGAGAAACATTGTCCAGGATGTTTTGTAGG
Organism: Mobula birostris; assembly: GCF_030028105.1. Taxonomy (NCBI): domain Eukaryota; kingdom Metazoa; phylum Chordata; class Chondrichthyes; order Myliobatiformes; family Myliobatidae; genus Mobula; species Mobula birostris. Next base: position 3,376,949 of record NC_092385.1, read on the forward strand.
GTTCTACCACAGCCTCCAGTGTGACTCCTATAACAGAGAAAACCTTTCTAATCAGGTTATTGAGCCTGTTGACATCACCCGTGTTGATGCCATTGCCCCAGCACATCACCGCATAGAAGATTGTACTGACAACAACAGAATGGTAGAACATGTGAAGGAGAGGCCTGCACACTCCAAGAGACCTCAGTCTCCTCAAGAAGTAGAGGTGACTTTGGCCTTTCTTGTACATGGCCTCTGTGTTGGTGCTCCACTCAAGTCTGTCATCCAGGTCCTCACCATAATCAACCCTTTCATTTTTTTCTACCAAAGTGCATGACCACACACTTGTCTTTTTTATTGGCTTTGATTTCTCCTGTTAGCCATGGTAATATTATCTTGCCTTTAGCATACTCTTCCTCTTTGGGATGTATACATCCTGTACCTTCTGAATTGCTTCCAGAAATTCCAGCCATTGTTGCTCTGCTGTCATCCCTGCCTGTGTTCTTTTCCAATCAATTTTGGCCACCTCCTCTCTCATGCATCTGTACTTCCCTTTACCCCACAGTAATACTGACCCATCTGACTTTAATTTCTCCTTCTCAAATTTCAGAGTGAATTCAGTAACGTTATGATCACTTACCCCTAAGAGTTCTTTTACCTTAAACTCTTCAATTCCAGTTCATTGCACAACACCTAATCTAGAATTCCCCTAGTGGGCTCAACCATGAGCTGTTCTAAAAACCCATCTCATAGGTACTCTCGAAATTCCATCTCCTGGAATCCAGCACCAACCTGATTTGCAAATCTATCTACATATTGAAATCTCCCATGACTTTTGTAACATTGCCCTTTTGGCATGCATTTTCTATCTCCCATTGTAATTTGTAGATCACATACTTACTACCGTTTGGGGGTCTCCCAACAAGATCTTCTTACCCTTGCAGATCCTTCGCTCTATGCACAATGATTCCACACCTTCCAACCCTGTGTGACCTTTTTCTAATGCTTTGATTTCATTTTTGCCTACAGACCAACACCGCCCCTCTGCCGTCCTGCTATAATCTTCTTTCAGCCATCCTCTCCACATATACATATTTCCCAGTTACAGTTTCAGTCAGTCACAATAAGCTCACAAGATGAATGCCCCTCCCTACGAGAGGCTCTGCTGGCTCGCAATGTTCAGACACTGAGGGTTACCAAAACCTGGGAACACCACACCAAGGAGAGTGACTGGAGTCCAAAGTAAACTCTGACCCAAACCATGAGTGATACACATATAAAATGCTGGAGGAACTCAGCAGGTCAGGCAGCATCTATGGAATTGAATAAACAGTCGACGTTTTGAGCCGAGATATTTTAACAGACCAAGAAAGGAAGGTGGCAGAAGCTAGAATAAGAAGTTGGGGGGGGGCAGGGAGGGTCTGGGCCCAAAACATCAACTGTTTATTCTGTGAGGGGAACAAGCCTGCTTGCATTTTCACTATCTGTAGAAGTTTGCATACTTCTACCAATCTCTTCATTCTCCTATATTTCAGGAATACTTCTCTCCCTCCACCATCAGATTTGTGAATGGACCTCACTACTCATTTTTATATATTTTAGAACGTGGAACAGTACAGCAGAAGAACAGGCCATTTGGCCCACAATATGCTGAAACAGCAAAAAGAAAATCAAAGAACTGAAAGTTTCTTCAGATACGTAAAGTGTAAAAGAGGTGGGAGTGGATATCGGACCACAGGAAAACAATGCTGGAGAGGATAGTAATGCCAGACAAGGAAATGGCAGATGAACTGAATGAGTATTTTGTATCAATCTTCACTGTGGAAGACACGAGCACTATGGTGAAAGTTCCAGGTTTCAGGAGTCATGAAGTGTGTGAAGTTGCCACATCTAGAGAGAAGGTTCTTGGGAAACTGATAGATCTGAAGGTAGTTATGTCACCTGGACTAGATGATCTACACCCCAGGGTTCTGAAAGAGGGGACTGAGGAAATTATGGAGGCATAAATAATGATCTTTTAAGAATCACAAGATTCTGGAATGGTTCTGGAGGACTGGAAAATTGCAAATGTCACTTCATTCTTCAAGAAGAGAGAGAGAAGAAACAAATCTATAGGCCAGTTAGCCTGACCTCAGTGGTTGGAAAGATGTTGGAGTTGATTGTTAAGGATGAGGTCTCAGGGTGATTGGAGGCAGATGATAAAGCAGGCTGTAGCCAGCATGGTTTCCTCAAGGGAAAATCTTGCCTGACAAATCTGTTGGAATTCTTTGAAGGAATGACAAACAGGATAGAGAAAGGAGAATCGGTTGATGTTATGTACTTGGATTTTCAGAAGGCCTTTTACAAGGTGCCAAACATGAAGCTGTTTCACAAGCTACGAGCCCATGGTATTACAGGAAAGATTCTAGCATGGATAAAGTAGTGGCTGATTGGCAGGAGGCAAAGAATGGAAATAAATGGAACCTTTTCTGGTTGGTTGCCAGTGGCTAGAGGTGGTCCACAGGGATCTGAGGACCAGTTCTTTTTACATTATATGTCAATAATTTAGGTAATGGAATTATAAACAAGAGTAAACATGCAGATGATGGAATTGATGGCTTTGTTCCAAAGTTTGCAGATGATATGAAAATAGGTGGAGGTGCAGATAGTTTTGAGGAAGTAGGCTAAGGAAGGACAGAATAGGAGAATGGGCAAAGAAATAGCAGACGGAATACAGTGTCGGGAAGTGTATGGTCATACACTTTGGTAGAAGAAATGAAAGAGAGAAAATACACAAATCTGAGGTGCAAGGGGATTTGGGAGTCCTTGTGCAGGATTCCCTAAAGGTTAATTTGCAATTTGAGACATTGGTGAGGAAAGCAAAGGTAATGTTAGCATTCTTTTTAAGACAGTTAGAATATAAAAGCAAGGATGTAATGTTGAGACTTTATAAAGCACTGGTGAGGCCTCACTTGGAGTATTGTGAGCAGTTTGATGGCTCTGGGACTGGATTCACTGGAATTTAGAAGAATGAGGGATGACCTGATTGAAACCTGGTGAAAGGTGAAAGGCCTCAATAGAGTTTCCTCTGATGGGACTGTCTAAGACCAGAGGTTATCAGCTCAGAATGGGGGAGGGGGGGGGTCATTTTGGAATGGAGAAGAGGAGGATTTTTTTTTTAGCCAGAGAGTAGTGAGTCTGTGGAATTCATTGCCAAAGGCACCTGTGGAGGCCAAGTCTTTATGAATATCTAAGGCAGAGGTTGATAGATTCTTGATTGGTCAGAGCATGAAGGGATATGGGGAGAAGGCAGGAGATTGGGGCTGAGAGGAAAATTCGATCAGCTATGATGAAATGGTGGAACAGACTCGATGGGCCAAGTGGCCTAATTCTGCTCCTTTATCTTATGGTCTTAAGTTTCCTATAATGGGGACTCCAGGACCAGAAGGCACAGTCTCAGAATAGAAGGACATCTCTTTAGAACAGACATGAGGATGAATTTCTTTAGCTAGAAGGTGGTGAATCTGTGGAATTCATTGCTACAGACAGCTGTGCAGGTCATGACATTTGGGTGCATTTATAGCAGAGCAGTCAGGAAGTACTGGGAGAAGGCAGGAGAATGGGGTTGAGAAGGATAATAAATCAGCCATGATAGAATGGTGGAGCAGGCTTGATGGGCTGAATGGCCTAATTCTGCTCCATATGGTCTAATGGAAGTATTTATTTACACAGTAAACCTCCAGGTGAATGCAAGGGGATCTCACTCCAGAGACAAACAATCTTTTCTACATTTCTACATTAACATAAATATAACAATAAATGATTAACAACCATTTCAATTGCCATAACATTAACATATGGAGTATAGTCAGGTGAATTCACAGATTTATGTATTTACAATGGTAGCACATCCTAACTAGCAGAAACCCTTTAACTATTCAATACTGGCATATGTTGCACAGTTGTAGTGGGGTGGAGATACGTGTCCACCACAGAAGGTGTAAGGCACTCCCCTCTGCTGGAGGGCAAGGTGTAGCACCTGCTTAAAGCTGATTAGGAACACGTGAAGCCATGGGAGCTGGTGGTGGATGGTCATATGAGCAGCTGGTGCAGATCACAAGTCCTGGTTATGTGACCACAGATGCCAGGCAGACAATCTCTGAAGAGTATCGATAATTGATGGGGTCACCCATCTTGTAAAGACACTGCCCAGAAGAAGCCAATGGCAAACCACTTCCATAGAAAAATTTGCCAGGAATGATCCTGGTCATAGCTGGGGAGGAGAGTAAGGGTGGCAGAAAGGGGATGTGGGCAGAACAGGTCTTCCCCACAGGCAACGATCCCTCACTACTTCTCAGATAAAGATCATGATTGCCCACATCATGTGACGTGGCACATAATGATGAAACTCCAAGCACCTAAAATATACCCCGGCCGAGTGTTACAGTGCTGAGTGATGGCAGCATGAAGATGTAACCCTGAGGTTCGTCCAGCTTGTGTTCGTCCAGGGGAAGACAGCCTCTGACCCGGCCAAACTGAGAAACCTCGTTCGTGTGGATGCTGCGTGATGTGTTGCCTGGTTACAAATCCGAACTGCAAAATATCAGACAGTACACCGTATGCAATTAAATGATTGAACTTTATAAATCTAAATAGGGTTAGTAAAGAATAAAAAGAAAAAGGGCCCATTTTAATGAAACAGTCTAAAGTGCATGTTGAAGCTCACAGAATTGTCCGTTTGTCCCCCATCGGCCTCCGAGCATCGCTGACCATCGGACCCTCGCTCCGAGTCCACTCTGTCCGGCGGGCTACCAACCCTCTCCACTCGCATCTTCTCTCTTCATCTGTCGCCGACAAAAGACCGCAAAATCCCTGCTGCCAGACCCACAAGAAAGAACAACATGCCTCTCATTGGCCAGCATACATTCCAAAGCCCCCTGTTATCTCTAGTCATAACCCAAACATTGCTGCTACAGAGAAACCATTACACGGGGACTGTCTTGTCTCCCCTTCTCTTCATCATTTACACCTCGGACTTCAACTACTGCACAGAGTCTTGTCATCTTCAGAAGTTTTCGGATGACTCTGCCAGAGTTGGATGCATCAGCAAGGGAGATGAGGCTGAGTACAGGGCGATGGTAGGAAACTTTGTCACATGGTGTGAGCAGAATTATCTGCAGCTGAATGTGAAAAAGACTAAGGAGCTGGTGGTAGACCTGAGGAGAGCTAAGGTACCGGTGACCCCTGTTTCCATCCAGGGGATCAGTGTGGACATGGTGGAGGATTACAAATGCCTGGGGATACGAATTGACAATAAACTGGACTGGTCAAAGAACACTGAGGCTGTCTGCAAGAAGGGTCAGAGCAGTCTCTATTTCCTGAGGAGACTGAGGTCCTTTAACATCTGCCAGACGATGTTCTACGAGTCTGTGGTGGCCAGCGCTATCATGTTTGCTGTTGTGTGCTGGGGCAGCAGGCTGAGGGTAGCAGACACCAACAGAATCAACAAACTCATTCGTAAGGCCAGTGATGTTGTGGGGATGGAACTGGACTCTCTGACTGTGGTGTCTGAAAAGAGGATGCTGTCTAAGTTGCATGCCATCTTGGACAATGTCTCCCATCCACTACATAATGTACTGGTTGGGCACAGGAGTACATTCAGCCAGAGACTCATTCCTCCGAGATGCAACACAGAGCGTCATAGGAAGTCATTCCTGCGGCCTGTGGCCATCAAACTTTACAACTCCTCCCTTGGAGGGTCAGATACCCTGAGCCAATAGGCTGGTCCTGGACTTATTTCATAATTTACGGGCATAATTTACATATTACTATTTAACTATTTATGGTTCTATTACTATTTATTATTTATGGTGCAACTGTAACGAAAACCAATTTCCCCCGGGATCAATAAAGTATGACTATGACTATGACCTCAGCAGTGAAACCTTACAAAGAAGCCATTGCCTTAGCAGTGAAACATTACAAGGCATTACAAAAATATGACTAAGGAGCGGGTTAATTGATGAAACAGGTCAGTCTTAAACTATGCCTTAGGTGGCAGGGCTGCGCCCTTAACAATGTGCAGATGATGTGAAGTTGGTGGAGTTGTGGGTAGCGTAGAAGGTTGCTGAGAGTTACAGCCGGACATTGACAGGATGCAGAGCTGGGCTGAGAAGTGGCAGATGGAGTTCAATCTGGAAAAGTGTGAAGTGATAGAGTTTGGAAAGTTGAACCTGAAGGCAGGGTGCAGGGTTAATGGCAGGATTCTTGGCAGGTGGAGGAAGAGGGATCTCGGTGTCCACATCCACAGATCCCTCACAGTTGCTGTGCAAGTTGACAGGGTTGTTAAGAAGGCGTGTGGAGCGTTGGCCTTCATTGGGTGGACGATTGAGTTCAAGAGCCGTGAGGTAATGCTGAAGCTTTATAAAACTCTGGTTAGACTTGGAATATTGTGTTCAGTTTTGGTTGCCTCATTATAGGAAGGATGTGAAAGGGTACAGAAGAGACATACTGGTATGCAGCCTGGATTTAAGAGCATGTCTTATGAGGATAGATTGAGTGAGCTAGGCCTTTTCTCTTTGGAGGGAAGGAGAATGAGAGAAGATGATAAGAGACGTATAAGATGATTACAGGCATAGATTGAGTAGAAAGCTAGAAACTCTGTCCCAGGACAGAAATGGCTAAGTTCTGGCAGGGGAACAATAATTTTAAGGTGATTAGAGGAAAGTATAGGAGGGATGTCAGAGGTAAGCTTTTTTTTTAACACAGGTTGTGTGGAATGTCTTGCCAGGGTTGTGGTCGAGGCAGATACATTAGGGGCACTTAAGAGAGTTGGGCACGTGGATGAAGGAAAGATAGAGGACTGTGAGGGAGGGGAGAGTTAGATTGATCTTACAGTAGGTTACAGAGTGGGCCGAATGGTCTGTACTGTGTTCTAATGTTCAAACAGCAGGAACAATCTACTCCTTCCTCTGCGCAGTTTCAATGGGGAAGAATTAGAAAGCCCCGTTAAATTGTGCAGAGGATTTATTTCCTGATTCTCACTTTAGTTCAGTCACATTTATGTTCCCTATCACGTTATCACCTCACAATGGTCTTTAACAATTCGAAGGTGGGTCAGATTCCGGGGCGTGGGGTCCCATTTGGGGGCGGGGGTGGGAGGGAACGTTGGAATTTACTGCTGTACTGTGTTGAGAAACTGGTGGTACAGGTAACCAGTTAACCAGGAATGAGGAAGTGCAAGGCAATCCACAGACTGTTGCCGGAGCAGAGACACACTTCAGCAAGCTCAGTCCCTGCCAGAACCCCAGGGACGCGGGCGAGCTCCAGTCCTGGCCTTTCGATAGTGAGACAGCGTGGCCAGCAAGGACAGAACTCACCTCCACGACCAGAGTGTCCCTGTTCAGGTAACGTGAAGCATCTCGACCCGAGAGAGAGATTGTTACAAACCCGCGCACCATAGTTACAACAGAAATACTCGATCTTAGAACAAAATACTGGTAAATTGGTTTATTTTCGTCAAGTATGTCGTCCACACAGACTATTTCATTCCATCAATACACTGAGGTAGAACAACAACAGAACACAGAATAAAGTGTTACAGTTACGGAGAGTGCAGTGCAGTGCAGAAAGGCAATACAGTGCAAGGCCATAAAGGAAACACGAGGAAATCTGCAGATGCTGGAATTTCAAGCAACACACATAAAAGTTTCTGGTGAACGCAGCAGGCCAGGCAGCATCTCTAGGAAGAGGTACAGTCGACGTTTCAGGCCGAGACCCTTCGTCAGATCTAACTGAAGGAAGAGCTAGTAAGAGATTTGAAAGTGGGAGGGGGAGGGGGAGATCCGAAATGATAGGAGAAGACAGGAGGGGGAGGGATGGAGCCAAGAGCTGGACAGTTGATTGGCAAAGGGGATATGAGAGGATCATGGGACAGGAGGCCCAGGGAGAAGGAAAAGGGGGAGGGGGGAAACCCAGAGGATGGGCAAGGGGTATAGTCAGAGGGACAGAGGGAGAAAAAGGAGAATGAGAGAAAGAATGTGTGTATATAAATAAATAACGGATGGGGTACGTGGGGGAGGTGGGGCATTAGCGGAAGTTAGAGAAGTCGATGTTCATGCCATCAGGTTGGAGGCTACCCAGACGGAATATAAGGTGCTGTTCCTCCAACCTGAGTGTGGCTTCATCTTTACAGTAGAGGAGGCCGTGGATAGACATATCAGAATGGGAATGGGATGTGGAATTAAAATGTGTGGCCACTGGGAGATCCTGCTTTCTCTGGCGGACAGAGCGTAGGTGTTCAGCAAAGCGGTCTCCCAGTCTGCGTCGGGTCTCGCCAATATATAGAAGGCCACATCGGGAGCATCGGACGCAGTATATCACCCCAGCCGACTCACAGGTGAAGTGTCGCCTCACCTGGAAGGACTGTCTGGGATCCTGAATGGTGGTAAGGGAGGAAGTGTAAGGGCATGTGTAGCACTTGTTCCGCTTACAAGGATAAGTGCCGGGAAGGAGATCAGTGGGGAGGGATGGGGGACGAATGGACAAGGGAGTCGCGTAGGGAGTGCGGAATGCAGGGGGGGGGGAGGGAAAGATGTGCTTAGTGGTGGGATCCCGTTGGAGGTGGCGGAAGTTACAAAGAATAATATGTTGGACTCAGAAGCTGGTGGGGTGGTAGGTGAGGACCAGGGGAACCCTATTCCTAGTGGGGTGGCGGGAGGATGGAGTGAGAGGAGATGTGCGTGAAATGGGGGAGATGCGTTTGAGAGCGGAGTTGATGGTGGAGGAAGGGAAGCCTCTTTCTTTAAAAAAGGAGGACATCTCCCTCGTCCTGGAATGAAAAGCCTCATCCTGAGAGCAGATGCGGCGGAGACGGAGGAATTGCGAGAAGGGGATGGCATTTTTGCAAGAGACAGGGTGAAAAGAGGAATAGTCCAGATAGCTGTGAGAGTCAATAGGCTTATAGCAGACATTAGTAGATAAGCTGTCTCCAGAGATAGAGACAGAAAGATCTAGAAAGGGGAGGGAGGTGTCGGAAATGGACCAGGTAAACTTGAGGGCAGGGTGAAAGTTGGAGGCAAAGTTAATGAAGTCAATGAGCTCTGCATGCGTGCAGGAAGCAGCGCCAATGCAGTCGTAGCTGTAGCGAAGGAAAAGTGGGGGACAGATACTAGAATAGGTTTGGAACATAGATTGTTCCACAAAGCCAACAAAAAGGCAGGCATAGTTCGGACCCATACCGGTGCCCATAGCTACACCTTTAATTTGGAAGAAGAGGGAGGAGCCAAAGGAGAAATTATTAAGAGTAAGGACTAATTCCGCTAGACGGAGCAGAGTGGTGGTAGAGGGGAACTGGTTAGGTCTGGAATCCAAAAAGAAGCGGAGAGCTTTGAGACCTTCCTGATGGGGGATGGAAGTATATAGGGACTGGACATCCATGGTGAAAATAAAGCGGTGGGGGCCAGGGAACTTAAAATCATCGAAAAGTTTAAGAGCGTGAGAGGTGTCACGAACATAGGTAAGAAGGGATTGAACAAGGGGGGATAAAACCGTGTCGAGGTATGCAGAAACGAGTTCGGTGGAACTCGGGCAGGAGCAAGCTGAGACAATAGGTCTGCCCGGACAGGCAGGTTTGTGGATCTCGGGTAGGGGGTAGAAACGGGAAGTGCGAGGTGTGGGAACTATAAGGTTGGTAGCAGTGGATGGGAGATCCCCTGAGCAGATAAAGTCGGTGATAGTGTGGGAGACAATGGCCTGGTGCTCCTTAGTGAGGTCACGATTGAGAGGTAAATAAGAGGAGGTATCCGCGAGTTGTCGCTGTGCCTCGGCAAGGTAGAGGTCAGTACGCCAGACTACAACAGCACCCCCCTTATTGGCGGGTTTAATAGTAAGGTTAGGATTAGTGCGGAGGGAGTGGAGAGCAGAGCGTTCGGAAGGAGTGAGGTTGTAATGGGGACAGGGTGCGGTGAAGTCGAGACGGTTGATGTCCCGTCGGCAGTTAGCAATTAAGAGATCCAGACCAGGCAGAAGACCGGAGCGGGGTGTCCATGAAGAGGAGGAGGGTTGAAGATGGGAGAAGGGGTCATCGGTGGGGGTGGAAGAGTCCTTGCCAAAGTAGTAGGCTCGGAGACGGAGACGGCGGAAGAAAAGTTCCGCATCATGGCGAATGCGGAATTCGCTGAGGTGTGGGCGAAGGGGGACAAAGGTGAGGCCCTTACTGAGAACAGAGCGTTCTGCCTCAGACAGTTGAAGGTCGGAGGGGATGGTAAAGACCCGGCACGGATGAGAGCTGGGATCAGAGGGGGAGGGGGGAGGCGGGGGTGTCAGTGGGGAGGGGAGGGTTGGGGTGAGAAGATGGAGCCTCTGAGGGCCCAGCAGCTGACGGTGGGATCTGAGGGAGACGGGGCCATAAGGAGCTAGGCTGTGAGGTCAAGTGTCCATTTATTGTAACAGGCAATGTTCAACATTCTTCTAACAACGGTGTAGAAGCTGTCCCTGAGCCCGGTGCTATGTACTTTCAGGCTTTTGTATCTTCTGCCTGATGGGAGAAGAGAGAAGGTCACGGGTGAGAGGGGTCTCTGATTATGCTGGCTGCCTTACTGAAGCAGCAGGAAATGTAGAGAGGGTCCATGCGGGGGAGGGGGGGCGGGTTCTGTGACGGGCTGAGCTGTGTCCATAACTCTCTGCAGTTTCTTGCAATTGCCTTGCCAACTTTCAATCTGTGTCTGACCCCGGGAGTGTGTGATGGGACAGTGTGGAAGGAGATTCACTCTGTGTCTGTCCCTGGGAGTGTGTGATGGGACAGTGTGGAGGGAGCTTCACACTGTGTCTGACCCCAGGAGTTTGTGATGGGATAGTGTGGAGGAAGCTTCACTCTGTGTCTGACCCCAGGAGTGTGTGATGGGACAGTGTGGGGGGAGCTTCACTCTGTGTCTGATCCCGGGAGTGTGTGATAGGATGGTGTGGAGGGAGCTTCACTCTGTGTCTGACCCCGGGAGTGTGTGATAGGACAGTGTGGAGGGAGCTTCACTCTGTGTCTGACCCTGGGAGTGTGTGATAGGACAGTGTGGAGGGAGATTCACTCTCTGTTTGACCCCGGGAGTGTGAATAGGACTGATTCTACACTGAGGCTTTATGTCTCATTGGTCAGAGCGCTGGAAAGGATGTGCTGGCTTTGGAGAGGGTTAGGAGATTCACGAGAACGATCCTGGTAAAGTCTGGGTTAACATCTAAGGAGCGTTTGATGACTCAGGGCCTGTATTCGCTGGAATTCAGAGGAATGAGAGGGGTCCTCATTGAAATCTATTGAATATTTAAAGGCCTGGATAGAATGGACATGGTGAGGGTGTTTCCTATTGTGAGTGAATCTAGGACACAGAGCACAGTCTCAGAACAGAGGAACGGCCTTTTAGAATGGAGATGTGGAGGAAGTTCTTCAGCCAGAAGGTGGTGAATCTGTGGAATCCATTGCCACAGGCGGCACATTTAAAGCGGAAGTGACTGGTTCTTGATTAGTCAGGATGTCAAAGGTTATGGGGAGAAGGCAGAAGAATTGGGGGAAACAGTCGGCAGGGAGAGAGGGAAAATAAATCAGCCATGATGGAATAGCAGAGCAGACTCGATGGGCCAAATGGCCTAATTCTGCTCCTATGACTTAAAGATTGTTCAATCTCATTTCGTGTACACAAGTGTAAAGGAGAATGAAATAATTATCACTCTGGATCCGATGCAGCACCAAACACACTGAGGTAAAGAACATAACAATACAATCAATATACATTTTCACCTCCTCTCCGCTACTCTCCATTATCCCCTCCTCACTAATCTCCCTCCCAGTACTTATCCCTGCAAGCGGCCAAAGTCCTACACCTGCCCCTACACCTCCTCCCTCACCTGCATTCAGGTCCCCAAACAGTCCTTCCAGGTGAGGCAACACTTCGCCTGTGAATCTGCTGGGGTTGTCTGTCGTGTCCAGCGCTCCCGGTGCGGCCTCCTCTACACTAATGAGACCCGGTTGTAAACTGGGGGACCGCTTCATTGAGCACCTCCGCCAAAAGTGGAATTTCCCGATGGCCAAACATTTTAATTCCCATTCCCAATCCAACATGTTGGTCCATGTCCTCCTCTTGTGCCAAGATGAGGCCACTCTCGGGATGGAGAAGCGACACCTTATACTCTGTTTGGGTAGCCTCCAACCTGATGGTGTGAATATCGATTCCTTAAAAAAATTCCCTGCCCTCCCCTCTTCTGCTCCTCACTCTGACCTCTTCTCACCTGCCTATCACCTCTCCTCCCCTTTCTCCCATGGCCCACTCTCCTCTCCTGTCAGATTCCTTCTTCTCCATCCTTTCCAATCCACCTGGCTTCACCTGTCATCTCTAGCTATCAACCCCCTCTCCCGCCCTTTTAATCTGGCATCTTCTCCCTTCCTTCTCAGTCCCGAAGAAGGGTCTCGGCCTGAAATATCGACTGTTTATTAATTTCCATAGATGCTGCCTGGCCTGCTGAGTTTTTTCACCATTTTGCGTGTGATGCTCTGGATTTCCAGCAAATACAGACGTTCTCGTCTTTATAAGTACATAAAGTAGCTTATACACAGTGACTGTAAAATGTATTCACCCTCTTGGAAGTTTTCATGTTTTATTGTTTTACAAAATTTAATCATAGTGGATTTAATTTTTTTTATTTTTGACTCTGATCAATAGAGAAAAAGAGGCTTTCGTGTCAAAGAGTCCGGTGGTCCCGGCGTGGGTGCTAGGACGCTTCCGCCCTTCAGTCCATGAGCAGGGTGGGTTGGATCCTTCGTGGTGTGTGGACAGTGTGGAGGGAGCTCTCCCCATTTACTCCCTTCTCCTCCCCTACAGGCGTGCGGGACATGAAGTCGGACGAGGAAGGCGAGCTGAGCCCTGCCGGCCCCTTCCCCAGCTGCGGCACCCTGATCTTCGTCTGCGTGCTGCCCACCCAGTGCCCGGCCAACGGGCAGCCCGAGGTGATCGAACTGGAATTGCCGGCTCTCGGCACCGTGCGTTCCCTCCGCCTGTTGGTCTGGGCGAAAGCGGCGAGCGAGAGCGCCAGACCCGGCTCCTACCAGCCCTACGGCCCCGATTCCTTCCAGCTGCTGTACAGGAAGGGTCCCGCCTGGTATGAGATATTGGACGACGAGCAGATCCTGCTGTCGCTCGGCGCGGTCAGGTACTGGCAGGGCCTGGGACACCAGAGGGGCCAAATCTACCTGAGGCCTCACTCCGGGGACACTGAGGCGGGCCGGCTCCTCTGGGACACCATGGCCAGCCTGATAGGTCGCGATGTCAGAGCTCTGGTGAACGGGCAGCGGCAGGGCGAGCTAAACACAGCCCGCAGGAGGTTCACCGCGGTCCGACGGGCGCAGCTCAGCCGCCACCACCCCGTCGAGCCCCGCCTGGACTCCAGCCCCCTTCCTGCGGCCCTGCAGGCGGCAGCCAGCCAGGAGATCGGGGTGACCATCTACCGGGGCGGCAGCAGCCGGAGGCTGAAGGTGAGCGGCTGCCTCACGCCCGAGCTGGTCATCCGCGCCTACAGCCGGCAGACTGGGGAGGAGCTCGGCGAGGAGCTGGCGCTCAAGGTGTGCGGCCGGGAAGAGTACCTGATCGGCAGTTGGCCCCTGGTGGACTTCCGCTGGGTCCGGCGCTGTCTGAAGATACGGGAGGAGCTGCGCCTGGCGCTGGTGAGCGCCCCAGCCCCGGAGCCGGACGAGGAGCAAGAGGTCGCCCGGGACTGGCCACTTGTTGAGGAGGAGTCGGGGCCGAGCCTGAGCCTGTGCGAGGCCGAGGAGGAGGAGGAGGGGGCGGCCGCTCTCTCCCTCTGTGACTGCCGCCATCCTTTCCGAGTCAAACTACTGGGGTTGGACGCTCCCGGGGCCCCCGGCAAGAGACCGGTGCGGGTGTACGTGGTGGGAGCCGTTATGCACGGCAGCCTCACCCTCTGCAGCGCCCGCTCCGCCGCCCTGCCACTGGCCGAAGAAGTGCTCTGGAACGCCTGGCTCCGCTTCGACATCCAGGTGCGGGACCTGCCGCGGGGCTCCCGGCTCGGCCTGCGGGTTTACGCGCTGGAGAGCTCCCCGCCGTCCGATGCCGCCGATGGGAACGGGGAGACCGGGCTCCTGCTGTACCACGCCAGCCTCCTGCTTATCGACCACCACCGGCGCCTGCAGCAGGGCGAGAGGGTGCTGCACCTGTGGCCCGGCTCTGGACACGGCGCGGGGCTTCTCTCTTCCGCCACGAACCCTGATCTGCAGGGGTCCGCCGCCCTCTGTCTCCTTCTCGACACATACGACCGCTCGGTGGTGCTGCCCGGCGAGAAGGAGGGGGAAATGGAGGAAGCGGCGGCCCGGCAGAGGGACGCCTTCTGCCGCTTCACCCAGGAATGCGGCCGCTACAGCCGCTCGCTGCCCGCCTTCCTGGCCACGGTGCGCTGGGCCGAGCAGCGGGCGGTGCGGGATTTGCACCGGTTGATCGGGCACTGGGACCCCGCAGAGTTGGAGCTGCCGGTCGCGCTGGAGCTGCTGGGCGAGCGCGTCGCAGATGAGAGGGTGCGTGCGCTGGCGGTGCGGCGCCTGGAGCTGCTGGACGGCGGCCCGGTACTCAGGTTCCTGCTGCAGCTGGTGCAGGTGAGGGGGAGGCCTGGACACAACCCCCGTTACACCCCCATCACCCACAGCAACACACCCAACACACACTGCGACAGGGCACACGGCTCAACCCACCAGAACGTCCCCCACCCCGACACCGAACGCACACAGACCCCGCCACGCTCCCCATGGCACACTGTACACGCCCCGTGACACACACACACTCACGTCTCGTCTCGACACGCCAACGCATACTCCTGACACACCTCAAAACAACTCCGACACTCACCTCAACCCACCAACAAACAGCCCAGGGAACACGCCGAGGCGCACACCGGACACCTCAGTACACACCACGTCACACCAACACACGCACCGTGACACGCCTCTGCCCACCAACCTCAGCCCCGACACTTTAAACACACGCCGTGACAAACCAACAAACACACACGACAGACACACAGCTCAGCCGAACCACCACAGCCTCGACACACTGAACACGCCCCGCGAGACACTGCACACGCAGCTTGACACACAGCTGCACTCCCCCTGTAACTTCTGATACCGACTAATGAAACTCCACTTCAAATATACCCAGTCACCTGGACTCTGTGGTAATGAATTCCACAGATTCACTACTTTCTGGCTGAAGAAATTCTTCCTCATCTCCGCTGTACAGGGACCCCCTTCTATTCAGAGGCTGTGCCCTTGGATCCGAGACTCCCGACCATGGGAAACATCGTCTTCACATCCACTCTATCGAGGCCTTTCAATATTCGATCGTTTTCAATGAGATCCTCTCCCCCATCCTTCTGAAATCCAGTCAGCGCAGACCCTCCGCGGTCGAACGCTCCTCACGTGTTAACCCTTTCATTCCTGACACCATTCTCTCTATCCTCCTCCGAACCGTCTCCAATACCGTCACATCCTTTCTTAGAAAAGGAACCCGAAACAGCTCACAATACCCCCGAGTGCGGTCTGACCGATGTCTTTTGAAGCCTCAGCATTACATCCTTGTCCTGCATTATACTGTAGTGCTCGAAATGACACAACTCGTACACACCCCACACAGCGTACACACACCCTGTGCGCACAGCACATACACACAGCACACACACACGTACCCCATACACAGCGCGCACAGCCCGCACACACCCCAGGCTCAAGCCTACACACATTCGGCACACACACACTCCCCACAGCATGCAGTCTATCCACACACACCACCCCCTGCGTGCACAGCCCGCACACACCACACACACAGCGTACACACACCCTGTGCGCACAGCACACACACGTACCCCATACACAGCGCGCACAGCTCATACACACTCCCCACACACATCCCGCACACACCCCGGGTTCAAGCCTACACACATTCCGCACACACACGCTCCCCACAGCATGCAGTCTATCCACACACACCACCCCCTGCGTGCACAGCCCTCACGCACACAGTGTACGCACAGCGCGCAAACACCCCTCACCAAACACATCTGCTACGCGCCTGAACTCGCGGGATATGCATCCACACACACCTCCCACCCCCACCATCCATCACAGTCTGCCCCACATCTTCAGGAACTGAGGAATGACACTCCGAATGGATATCAGGCAGAGACGGGGCACCGACAGTCCCAATCCTGCATCCCAGACTACGGATCTCCCCAACCCAGCTCCGAGTCCCAATCCTAGACCAGGCTCCTAATGGCCGGAATTCAACTCATCCGGGGACTAAATTCCACTGACCACTGACCTGTGTGGGAAAGAATGGGGTTGGGGTGTTGGTGGGCCAGCTCTGGGCTTGGAGGGGACCCGAGGGCCGAGCGGCCTCTGAGTAATGTCTCTCTGTGCTCCAGGCCCTGAAATTCGAGCCGTACCACGACAGCAGTCTGGCCAGGTTCCTTATCGGCTGGGCTCTGAAGGTGAGTGTTGACGGGGGAAGGCTTAACCTCCGGAGTAAAAGTGCCGGTTCCTCCATCGCAGTTTCCGCAGCGTGCCCGCAACCAGCACCCAAAGGCCCTCATTACTTCGGTGCCCAAGCCCACCCATCCAATCTGATGCAGACTCCGCTCTCAGAATAGGACATGACCAGAGCACAGCAAGATCCCATATGACATAATGTGTTATTACTTGAAGTCCACCTCTTTCTTTTAAAAAACTATAAAAGTTTATTTACTCAACAAATACACAAAGTACAAACATTCAGTAGTTACAAGGCAATGAATAAATTCAAATTACTGTCGTCTATAACACTGTCAATTCCCTGCTCCCGGAATCCCCCAATATACCCATTGCAACCGCAAGGTCCCTCTCCAACCACAGCCGGGCACGAACGTACCCTCGGAAGAGGGGCAGGCATTCGGCCCTAGCAGAACCCTCGACTCTCTGCCGCCTAGACCTATGCCCAAACTCCTTACAGGCGTGGCACCTCGGGTGACCCGTAGCCTACGGACGGTATAGTATCGCCCCTCAAAATAACCCTGAAGCTGCCCCTGGGCCCCACCCCGCTCCAGCTGCATCAGGAGACGGCGCTGGAATGAGATAGGTGCTCATAACCCCGGGGAGGTGCCCTGTACCGTATCGGGGTTATTTCCGATTGCACCTCGCGATGGAGCGCAGACAGGGGAATGGGGCCCTGTCAGGGAGATGGGGGTGGATGTCTGAGAGGATTACCGACCGCACGGGGCCCAGCACCGGGTCCACCTGCATAGAAACTCTCCCCACCCTCAGCCCCTGACTCAGGGCCAGAAACGCACCCCGCAGTGACTTCAAATACAGGATAGTTTTCCCGTTCAATACCGCTACCGCAACGATGCCCTCACGGCCTCCGACGGTCTCCGCCACGGCCTCTATGGCGGCATTCCTACCGAGGCACAGTACACCGTACCGTGTTCTTTAAAGTCGGGAATTTGAACGGGTGGTCATCTTGGTGAGTTGTAACTCCCGACCCCGCGGACCCCACCGCACATCCTCGGCGGGGACACCTTGGAGCTGAAACATGCCATGATGCCGTTCAAATTCAAAAGTTCACCACCACTGCTGGGGTATTACACAGTCGACACCCAGCGGAACACCAGTGAACAGTCAAAAGGGAACCGTTCAGAGACTGGACCGGGGGAGAAAAGGAGTGGACAGGCAGGGAAGTGCTAAAACCCTCAGCACCGTCTGTGCAGCGGCGAACAATGAAAGCTTTTCCCGGGCCGGGCCGGGCTGGTCCGCTGTTCCTCTGGCCGCTCCAAAATCCCGAACCCTCGTCACCCAGTCACCCTGGGATCGGCACTCCGAACGGGATGGGTTTCCGCTGTTACAAACGGAGGGTGTTGGGGGGGGGGGGGAGGTAACAGATTGTGGGATCGCTCTGTGTAACGAACCCCCACCCCGTTTCCCCTCCCCTCAGAGCAAGAGAATCGGCCACTTCTTCTTCTGGTACTGCCGCGGCGAGGTGGCGGCCTCGCCGCACTTCTCGGACCGCTACGCGGTGATCCTCGAGGCGTATCTGCTGGGCTGCAGCGTCCCGATGCTCCGGGACTTCGAGCACCAGGTCCAGCTGGTGACGGCCCTCAGCCACGTGGCCGGCCAGATCAAGGCGGCCATCGCCCAGAGGAGTGACATTCCGCAAACCGGTCAGTCCGAGGTGAGGGCGGCCCAGTGCCGGGGCCGCGGGGAAGGGGGCGATGTTTGGCAGGCGAGCCGATCAGGAAGTTTGGGCCACCTTGAGGTGCTGAGAAGGCGGGGACGTTTGGGGAGAAAGGGTGGAGGTTGGAGGAATCGTTGTAATAGGTGTACTCTAAGATCAATCTCGCCCTTCCCTTCCACATGGTCTCCACTTTTCTTTCATTCGCCTGTCTATCTAAGAGTTTCTGAAATGCCCCTCTACCTCCCTCTATCTCCCTCTACCACCACCCCTGGCAGCATCTTCCACACACCCACCACTCATGTAAAAATTTAAAAAAAACATTTACTTTCTTCCAATCGCCTTAAAATGCCTCCCTCATATTTGCCGTTTCCACCCCGGGGGAAAAGTCTCTGGCTGTCCACTCCACCTCTGCCTCTTAGAAACATAGAAACATAGAAAATAGGTGCAGGAGTAGGCCATTCGGCCCTTCGAGCCTGCACCGCCGTTCAGTACTATCATGGCTGATCATCCAACTCAGAACCCTGTACCTGCCTTCTCTTCACACCCCCTGATCCCTTTAGCCACAAGGGCCATATCTAACTCCCTCTTAAATATAGCCAATGAACTGGCCTCAACTGTTTCCTGTGGCAGAGAATTCCACAGATTCACCACTCTGTGTGAAGAAGTTTTTCCTAATCTCGGTCCTAAAAGGCTTCCCCTTTATCCTCAAACTGTGACCCCTCGTTCTGGACTTCCCCAACATCGGGAACAATCTTCCTGCATCTAGCCTGTCCAATTCCTTTAGGATTTTATACGTTTCAATAAGATCCCCCCTCAATCTTCTAAATTCCAGAGAGTATAAGCCTAGTCGATCAGTCTTTCATCATATGAAAGTCCTGCCATCCCAGGAATCAATCTGGTGAACCTTCTTTGTACTCCCTCTATGGCAAGGATGTCTTTCCTCAGATTAGGGAACCAAAAACTGCACACCTCTTGTAAACCTCTATCTTGTCACATCTCATCCTTCTTCACCCCAAAGAGAAAATCCCCAGCTCACTCAGCCTATCCTCATAAGACATGCTCTCATCCTGGTAAACCTGCTCTGCACCCTCTCTAAACCTCCCTCATCCTTCCTCTAATGAGGGGACCAGAACTGAACACAATATTCCAGTTGTGGTCTAACCAGGGTTTTATAGAGTTGCCACATTACCTCCCAGCTCTTGAACTCAGTCCCCTGACTAATGAAGACCAACACGTCACACATCTTCTTAACTGCAGTGGGTGTAGGGAAGGAGCTATCTCAGGGGGAGGGGTTCCTGCTTCAGGGCCAAAGGACCAACGAATATCCCACCCTGTCCCACCCAGGACTGAGACTCCTCAGATCCATACCTCCCCTGTGGGGGCCCAAGGTCCATCTCCTCCACCAGCTGTGGGGTCAGCCTGCCCCAGGGTGATAGGGGAGGGTCTGTGTTAAGTTGGTTTGTTACAGTGAACAACTTGTCTTGTATATTGTTCATACAGATAAGATGATTACACGGTGCCTTGAGGTAGTTCATTTGTTCATTATGAGCCGTGTCGTATGACGTGGGCGATCCTGGTCCTTCCATGGCCATGAATGTTCTTGGGAAGTTTTTCTACACAAGTGGTTTGCCATTGCCACCTTCTGGGCAGTGTCTTTGCAAGACAAATGACCCCAGCCATTATCAATCTCTTCAGAGATTGTCTGCCTGGTGTCAGTGGTTGAATAACCAGGACTTGTGATGTGCACCAGCTGCTCGTACGACCACCTACCACCTGCTCCCATGGCTTCACGTGACCCTGATCGAGGTGGGGTGGGGAGAGTGGGGGGCTAAGCCGGTGCTACACCTTGCCCAAGGGTGTTCTGCAGGCTAGTGGAGGGAAGGAGCACCTTACA